>NW_016811928.1:631219-635675 GCF_001698545.2 Rhinopithecus bieti
TCAATAAAACTAGCCTAAAACTTTTTCAGACTATAAAGTTTTCAAAACAATAAGCAGAAAAAAAATGATCCTTAAATCTTTTCCCATATATGATTCCAAATTACGTCTTTGTTAATGGAAGACAGAACACCTTTAACCTTGATTTTCAGATGTCATTTTCTGCTACCTCATTTCTAACACACTGAAAATATAGAGTCTTTAGAAAGAACAATAACTTTACAGAATTCAAAGTATTTATTTCTCATCTACATGTTGGTTTTGAGCCTATGTTTATGGAAATCATAAGAGAGAAAGTTTCTTAAGACTTATACAGGAAGAAACAAAAAAACATAGAAGTAGGCCAGGTGTGGTGGCTCATGCCTGTAATACCTGCACTTTGGGAGGCCGAGGTGGGTGCATCACCGGAGGTTGGGAGTTTGAAACCAGCCTGGCCCACATAATGAAATCCCATCTCTACTATATAAATAATAATAATAATAATAATACAAAAAATTAGTCAGGCATGATGGCAGGCACCTATAATCCCAGCTACTCAGGAATCTGAGACAGGAGAATTGCGTTAACCTGGGAAGTGGAGGTAGCAGTGAGCCGAGATCGCACCAATGCACTCCAGCCTGGGCAACAAGAGCAAAACTCCATCTCAAAAAATAGATAAACAGATGGCAGACAGATAGATAGACAGAAAGACAGATAGATAGATAGATAGATAGATAGATAGATAGATAGACAGATAGACAGACAGATAGATATGAATAAAAAAAATCCCTGCACCTAATTTATTTTCCCACAAAATAACTACTGACAAGGAGTGGCATCAACAAAAATGGCAGAGTAGGGAGCTTCATAGACCTGATCTCTCTGCTGAAGCAATGATTAAGCTGGCAAAATCAACTGTTTTGCAACTCTGGAACCTAATCAATAGCTTAAGACCAACAGGGGAATGTTTAATAAGCAAAGAGTCTGCTAAATGTTGGCATTTTTAGGAAAATCTGTCAGGTCACTGGCTGACTGCTGGTAGAATTGAACAGAGACTTCAGTGGCCATGCATGACAAAAATTACAGTCTATAATAATAGTTTGGAAAAGTCACAAACATATAGACAACTACAACCACAAAAAGTAACAACAGCAAAGTTTGGGAAAGGTGACATATCTGGTTTCCAGAATTATTGCAATAATCAAAATGTTCGGTTTTCAACAACAAAAAAAATATGAGATATGAAAAGAAACAGGAGTGCCGGGTGTAGTGGCTCACACCTGTGATCCCAGCACTTTGGGAGGCTGAGGCAGGTGGATCATGAGCTCAGGAGTTTGAGACCAGCCTGACCAAAAAGGTGAAACCCCATCTCTACTAAAAATACAAAAATTAGCTGGGCGTGGTGGTACATGTCTGTAATCCCAGCTACTCAGGAGGCTGAGGCGGGAGAATCACTTGAACCTGGGAGGCAGAAGGTTGCAGTGAGCCGAGATTGCACCACTGCATTCCAGCCTGGGTGACAGAGCGACGCCGGGCGCAGTGGCTCACGCCTGTAATCCCAGCACTTTGGGAGGCTGAGGAGGGTGGATCACGAGGTCAGGAGTTCGAGACCAGCCTGGCCAACATGGTGAAACCCTGTCTTTACAAAAAATACAATAAATTAGCCAGGTGTGGTGGCACATGCCTGTAGTCCCAGCTACTCAGGAGGCTGAGGCAGAAGAATCACTTGAACCCAGGAAGCGGAGGTTGCAGTGAGCCAAGATTGTGCCACTGCACTCCAGCCTGGGTAACCAGAGTGAGACTCCATCTTAAAAAAAAAGAAAAAAAGAAAAAAAAAAGAAAGAAACATGAAAGTATGGCATATTTATAGGGAAAAAAATGACAGAAATTATACCCAAGGAAGCCCAACCATTAGAAATACTAGACAAACATTTTAAATCAACCACATTAAATATGTTCAAAAACTTAAAGGAACTCAAAAACAAATGGCAAAAGGAAACCAGGTGAATGAAGCCTCAACAAATAGAGAGTATTAGTAAATTGATAATCGAGATTATAGAAATAATCCAAATAGAAATTTTAGAGCTGAAAAGTAAAATCACAAAAATGAAAATTCACTGCAAGGGTTCAATGCAGATTTAAGCAAGAAAAGGAATTTCATCCTGCTCAAATTGAAGATATGAAATTAAAGATATGTCCATTGAAATTATACAGCCTTAGAAACAGAAAGAAAAAGGAATGAAGAAAATGTATCAGATTCTAAATAGCAGTGGGTTACCATAAAGCATATTCATATGTCCAATATAGAAGCCCCAGAAAGAGAAGAAGGAAATAAAGAGGCAGAAAGAATATTTAAGGAAATAATGGTTGAAAATATCTCCAGTTTGATGAAAAACATGAATCTTAACATCCAAAAAGCTCTACTAATTCGAAATAAAAGAAACTCAGAGATCTATGCCTTGAAATACATTATAATCAAACTAAAGACAAAGAATCTTCAAAGCAGCAAGAGAGATGTAATGCATCATGTACAAGGAATCTTTAATAAGATTAACAATTAATTTCTCATCAAAAACCATGGAGGCCAGAGGGCAAAGGGATGGGGAAAAAAAAAAAAAAAAAAAGTCCATCAACCAAGAATTATTTGTCTAGCAAAACAATTCTTCTAAACTGAAGAAGAAATTAAGATATTCTCAGGTAGACAGAAACTGAAAGAGCTTTTCACTAGTATATATTCACTATAAGAAATGCTAAAGGAGGACCCTCGGGCTGAAATTAAAGGACATCAGACAAAAACTCAAAGCAGTAAAAACAACTGTGAAAATGCCAGTAAATGTAACTGTATAAGTAAATATAAAAGCCAGTATTATTACATTTTCATTTCTAATACCTCCTTTTTTCATATATGACTTAAAAGAAAAATATATGACAATTATTATAAATCTATATTAATGAACATGCAATACATAAAGATATAATTTGTGATGACAACAGCAACATAAAAGGATGGGGGAAATGACTGTAAAGAAACAGAATTTTTGTATACTATTGAAGCTAAGTTGGTATCAATTCAAACAGATTGTTATACATTTAAAATGTTAACTATAATCCCAAGGGTAACTGCTAACACCATAATGAAAAAAAACACAGAAAAGGAAGTGAGGAGGGAATCAAACACTATACTAGAAAAAACCCACTAAACAGAAAAGAAAGCAGTAATGCAGGAATTGAGGAACAAAAGAGATACAAGACATGTAGAAAACAGCAAAATGGCAGAAGCAAATCCTTTCATGTAAGTAATTACTTTAAATGTAAATGAATTAAACTCCCCAATTAAAAGGCAGAGGTTGGCATAATGAATTTTTTAAAAGAATGTTCCAGTTATTTTCTGTTTATAAGAGATTCGCTTTAAATACAAAGACACCAATAGGTTGAAAGTAGCAGATGAAAAAAGATATTCCATACAAATAGTAATCAAAAGAGAGCTCAGGTGGCTATGCTAATATCAGACAAAATAGACTTTCCATCAAATAGTGTTACAAGACACAAAGGAAGACTTTATATATTCATAAAAATGTCAATGTATCAATAAGCTGAAACAACTGTGGGCATTGCTACAATGTAGCAAAATTCATGAGAGCCACCTTTATCTATTTAAAAATATAACATCAGTTACTACTTTCCTGAGGGTAGTCCCTAAAATGTCAACCTAAACAACTTTGGAATATTTTATATTTGTGTAGTTCTGCAAAAGGAAGACTATTTATAATAGCAGCATTTCTGTTTTCTTTTGTTTCTTCGTTTGTTTGTTGGGTCTCAAGTCCCAATTCTTTCCACAGACAGAGATATCACCCAGCCCCACATAATTTTCTACCCTGGAGTATTACGAATTGGGTAAGTAAATACACCCAGAACGTAGATTGACTTTCACGACCTGGATTTTTTTGATTCATGATGTTACTGATTGTTTTAAAATTGTTTCAAGTGGAAAACATGCCATAAAATTTGTTACATTTATTATGATATTTTTATGCTTAATTGCATTGATAATCATAAACCTACATACAAACATTGAGTATCATTAGTTCAGCGTCATCCTACACTTGTTAGCAGAATTCAAACAAGTAGATTAATATGAATCAAATATAAATAAAATAGAAGATAAAATGCTGTTGTTGCTGAAAAATTCCAGCTCAGATGAATTGCCAGTTGAGAGGATAACTAAGTAAAAACTATTTTCAGTGAAATTGACCTTCAGTTAAATTTTGTTTCATTCAGTTAAATTTGCTTTATTTACACTGTCATCTTTAATAGAGTCATTCACGTTCTACTGGATTTTTCTTAAACTTCTTGGAAAAATTACCTTACATGTGGTTTCATTGTTTTTTCTCTTTAAGCATACTCACTAAATGCTCTTACCAATGACTAAAACTAACCAATAAATTAAAACCAATAAGAACCAACCAAAAAAAAAAAAAAA
>NW_016811928.1:639239-645836 GCF_001698545.2 Rhinopithecus bieti
AAAAAAAAAAAAAAAAAATACACCAAACATTCCTTCAGTTGATATCATAATTTACATTTGAAAAGAAGGCTATGTTTTCAGTTCTAATTACCAAATCTGGACTTCCTTCTCCAGTTCAATAGACCATACACTTGGCATTTTAGTTTTCCACATTCAATGGCAAATTACATGTCTTCATTAGTTTTTGTGCTTATCTTAAACGTCTGTTTTAGAACTTTGGACACCTCAGTAATTAATACTGACTATACACCTAAAACTACATGAGAATTATATTATGTGAATTAGAACTGAGGTGGGGAGAAAAGCTGAAGACACATGGCATGCATTTTTGTTGTGGTCTTTCCCCAACTCTAATCAAATTATCTACTACTTCTCTGGAGCTGAGTAGCTGCTGGGCATAGCAGGCATATCACTTCTGCAGGTATATGAGATCTTGTACTCTAGGGGAAAAAAAGTACTTTATGGCAAGCTGGTCATTGTCAATGACAAACAGAAGCCAAGAGTTGCTAAACTAAGTTCTCCCTACCACTGAGATTAAAAGTTCAAACTTTTGCTACACAGAACACCAGGAATGGAGAGCCTTCCATTTACTGCCCTAAAAGAGACCAGCATTCACCAGCAGAATACCATAAGCTTGCAGATGTGAACCATGATGTCTTCCATCACATGGGGAATTTTCACTGCACAGTCAGACAGAAGTTTAGCTGGCACCAAAAAGTTAAGAGAACAGTAAGATAAAGGGATGGGGGCTGGGAGCTGGGAAAAGCTCCTTAGAAACCTGCTGCTAGAAGAAGAGAGCAAGCAGAACACTCAGAGTATTCAGCTACTTGTAAGGCAGAATTGCATATGGAGACTAATGACTTGATCTACCAAAAAGCAAACTTTAAGTGGCACTGAAAATTTTTCAATGACAACTTTGGTTAAAAAAAAAAAAATCTAACTAGGAAACATGGCTAGTGAGTTTCAAAATTCAATATAGAACTTGAAAGCAAGTATACTGCTGATGAGATTTGAATAAATGTCCTGAGATTAAGTAGACCAAATATCTCAAAACACAGAGCAAAAAGGCACATATGGAAATCAGAAAGAAAAGAGTGAACAAACTTAGAGGACTTCTTCAGAAGGTAAAACATACTAATAATGCCTTATAAAATGAATTCGGTATGAATCAGAGTTAAGTATAAAATATGAAACAATAAAAATCAAAGAAAATTTAGAAAATTATGTCTTTTACCTAGTGGTAAGCTGAAAGTTTTGAAATGAAAAAAAATAATAAAATATTTGACTGTACAGACTTATTTTTAATTACATTGCAGAAGTTATTATAAAGTCATTATTAAAATATTAGAGTTGGAAAAATAGCTGCCAAGAATATGAAAGTTAGTAGGTAGAGAATCATAATGTAGCAGTCATAAACTGATGAGAAAAATCTAAGAACCCTATATGCAGTAGTCATCTATTGCTGTAAGACAATGCAACTTTATCCCCAAAATTTAGAAGATTATAATAACAAACATTTATTTTCTCACAATTTCTGTGGGTCAGGTATTCAGGAGTGCCTTGGCTAGGTTTCCCTTGCTCTAGATTTCTCATAAAATTGCAATAAAGCTGTCATCCTCCACATATTCATGAAGTCTCAATTAGGGAGGGGAGATCTACTCCCAAGTTCACTTGCATGGATTTTGGCTGGCTTCAATTCCTCATTCATGGGCCTCTTCACAGAGCTACCTCATGACACTGCAGCTGACTGCTCACAGGGTGAACAATACCAGTGAGCAAGAGGAGGCACCCAAGTAGAAAGCCTGAGCCTTTTTGTAACCTAATCTCAGATGTAACATCCCATCATGTCTGTACAGGCATACCTCAGAGATATTGTGGGTTCAGTTCCACACCATCACAAGAAAGCAAGCATCACAATAAAGTCACTTTTTTTTGTTTCCCAGCTCATACAAAAGTTATGTTTACAATATGCCATAGTTTATTAAGTGTGCAACGGCATTATGTCTAGAAAACCATGTACATAACTTAATGTCAAAGATGTTATTAAAAATGCTGACACAGAGACACAAAGTAAGCACATGTTGTAGGAAAAATGGTTCCAATAGACTTGCTGGACACAGAGTTGCCACAAACAAATAATAATAATAATAATAATAATAATAATAATAATAATAAAATATTTGCAAAGTGCAATAAAATGAAACACAATAAAACAAGATATGCCTGAACCATACCTCAGAGATATTGTGGGCCTGGTTCCAGAGCATCATAATAAAGCATATAGCAGAATAAAGTAAGTCAAAATATTTAGGTTTTCAAATAGTCTATTAAGTGTGCAATGGCATTATGTCTAAAAAAATGTACATATACCTTAATTTAAAAACACTTAATTGCTTAAAAATGACAATGTTAATCTGAGTCTTCAGCAAGTCATAATACTTTTACTGATGGAGGGTGTTGATGCTGATGGTCACTAACTGATCAGGGTGGTGGTTGCTGAAGGTTGGGTGGCTGGGGCAATCCCTTAAAATAAAACAACAATGAAGTTTGTCACATTGATTGACTCTTCCTTTGAGAAAAGATTTCTCTGTAACAATGCTGTTGTTATAGCAATTTATCCAGAGTAGAAGTTCTTTCAAAATTGGAGTCGATCCTCTCAAAACCTGACTCTGCTTTCTTAACTAAGTTTATAAAGTATTCCAAATCCTATGTAGTCACTCCAACAATGTTCATAATATCTTAACCAGGAATAGATTCCATCTCAAGAAACCACTTTCTTTACTCTTTCATAAGAAGCAGCTCCTCATTCATTTAAGTATGATCATGAGGTTTCAGCAATTCAGTCACATCCTCAGTCTCCCCTTCTAATTCTAGTTCTCTTTCCATTGTGTGTACAGTTACTTCATCCACTGAAATCTTGAACCCCTTCAAGTTATGAGGTATGGAATTAACTTCTTCCAAACTCCTTTTAGTATTGATATTTTGACCTCCTCCCATGAATCATGTTCTTCATGACATCTAGAATGGTGAATCCTTCCAGAAGGTTTTCAATTGACTTTGTCAAGATCTATCAGATGAATCTATCTCTATGACAGTGATAACCTTACAAAATGTATTTTTTTTAATAATAAGGCTGAAAGTCAAAATTTTTCTTTAATCCATGGGCTGCAGAATGGATTCTGTGTTTTCAGGCATGAAGACAACATGAAACTCCTTGTACATTTCTTCCAGAATTGTTGAGTGACAAGGCGCATTGTCAACAAGTGGGAGTATTTTGAAAGATATCGCTTTTTCTGTGCAGTAGGTCTCAAAAACGGGCTTAAAATATTTAGTGAATTATGCTGTAATTAGATGTGTTGTTATCCAGGCTTTGTTATTACACTTACAGAGCACAGGTTGAGTAGATACAGCATAATCGGAAAGGTACCTGGAATTTTCAAAATGGTAAATGAGCATTGGCTTCAACTTAGTCACCAGCTGCATTAGCCCCTAATAAGACAGTCAGCCTGTCCTTTGAAGTTTTAATCCAAGAAATGACTTCTCTTCTTTAGTTATGGATGTCCCAGATGACATCTTCTTCCTATATAATGGTGTTCTGTCTACATTAAAAATCTATTGTTTAGTGTAGCCACCTTCATCAATGATCTTAGTTGGATCTTCTGAGTAACTTACTATAACTTCCCCATCAGCACTTGTTGCTTCCCCTTGCACTTTTATGTTATAGAGAGAGCTTCTTTTCCACAATTTCATGAACCAACTTCTGCTAGCTTCAAACCTTTTTCTGTAGCTTCTTCACCTCTCTCAGCCTTCATAGAATTAAAGAAAGTTAGGGCTTTGTTCTCAATTAGGCTTTGGCGTAAGTGAAAGTTGTGGCTGGTTTGATCTTTTACGCAGACCACTAAAACTTTGCCCATATGACCAAGAAGGCTGTTTTCCTTTCTGATCATGCTGTGTTTTCACTGGAGTAGCACTTTTAATTTCCTTCCAGAACTTTTCCTTTGTATTCTCAATTTGACTAACTGCTTGATACAAGAAGCCTAGTTTTGGCCTATCTTGGCTTTTGACATGCCTTCCTCGCTGAGCTTAATCATTTCTAGCTTTTGATTTCAAGTGAAAGATATGTGACTCTTCATTTCAATTGAAAACTTAACAGCCATTGTAGGGTTACTGACTGACCTAATTTCAATATTGTTCTTTTTAAGGGAATAGGTATTCCCAAGAAGAGGGAGAGCGATTTGGGAATGGTCAGTTGGTGGAACAGTCAGAACATACACAACATGTATTAATTATGGGTGTGGTTTGTGATGCCCCAAAACAATTATAATAATTGATCACAGATCACCACAACAGATATTATAATAGTGAAAAAGTTTGAAATGTTGCAAGAATAACCAGAATGTGACACATGAGCACATGCTGTTGGCACCAATAGACTCATATGGTACAGGATTGGCACAAACCTTCAATTTGTTAAAAAAAAAAAAAATGCACTACTTAATGCAGTAAATAAAGTGTGCCTGTAAAAAATGGAGAGACATGGATATAATTTTCAATATGTAACTATAAATAGTTACATAGAGACATTTACATGCCTATGCCTACCTATATTTGTGTGTCCATATGTATACACACATAGAGATATATGAAAGGATGGACCAAAATAAAACAAGAACGTATCATTATTATAAGCCTCATGAACCTAAAATAAAAAAAAAAAGTTGCTGTTCCTATCACTCTTGTCAGTCCTGCAGCTCTTCCTAGTGAGTAACTATCTTAAATAGGAAGATACAAACCATAAATCCCATGAGTGCATGGCATTGAGGCTAGAACTTACTGAGGGACGGAATCATCTCCACGTAATATGGGTGAGAGACCTGAGGCACAACTGACCACACTACACTTTTACCAGACAATTGTTCCCTACAATTTCTTGCATTTACTTATGCTAAATCACTCCAATGTGTTTTGGTTTATGAACTGATAGCCTCTGTCATTTTATGTCTATATGATTTTTAGAGTAAAGCACATTTGATGCATAGGAAAATTGCTATAGCTAGAAAATGTATGCTTAGGCAAACAAAAATGATAACACAAAATGAAGAGCTTTCAAATGTGTGATTGTTGCTTTTCTCTGAAGAAGCAAAATGTTTTAAATCACAAGTAAGAGGAACCAAATTATCTGTACTATAGAGCAAAAGCTCTTCACATTTTAACCATAAGTAAAAAAGAGCTAAATTCTTATGTTTCCATAGAGAGTGTCAATTAGCAAATGAATTTTAGAGCACTTAAGATATAATTCCAAAAACCTATTTACAAAGCATGTGGAAGTTTTTTCAAATAAAGCTGAAAGGATATTTTAAAATAGTAATCTAACCTCAGAAAACTTTCCCTGACCACAGTCAAATCCAGATCATCTTAGCTATCTTTGGAGAGAGGCTTTTAAAACCACCAACTCCCACAATGCTGTAAAACACCAAGAAACAAATAATATTATAGTGTCCAACTTGCCACTAAAAAGGAAGATTTCTGTCTTAACATATTTCAAACTCCCATTTACTCAAATGAAAAGGGCCTTTTTACTTGTGCTATTGTGGAAGCAATCCCTCAGCCTCAATTCATTCTTGAGCAGTCTGCTCTTAAATGCTTTTACATTATGCTATCTTCTTTCAATATGGCCTATTTACAATAGAAACAGAGCATGGTAACCAATTCTTCAATCTTTCTCAGACACAAAACATTCTCTCTACACAGCTTCCCTCACACTCGACACTACATCATACTGCCTTCATTAATGACGGGCCACACCTAACACTTTCCCATAGCCTGCAATTTCACTCTAATTACTGTTACTTTACACTACTGATGAATGGAACAGCTAAAATTTATATGCGTACTAGACACCACTTCCTACACATCCATTCATCAGGAAGGTTTTCAGAGTTGTTAAGGAAGAGTAAAATGAATAAGTATTGACCATGTAAAAAACTCCATTATGTAGGTCACTAATAAAAGGAAAGTTCTAGGAGATAAATGCAGCCCAAAGAAAAACATTTTCAAAGTGAATGGAAAGATGAGTAGTTCATAAAGACCCTGGAAACTCAGAGGACTATCCATCAGTGATTAGGATATATAGAAGCAAGGGCTGAGTAATTCATGAAGGGAGACAGACTGTAAATTCCAAACTTTTTTTAAAAAAGTATTGTTAAGCGCAACTACTGAGTAGGGAAAACAATTTGTGGCACATCAAATTGGAAGATAAATTTGTAAGTAATGCCTTTTTTGTAAAACTGACTAGATTTTGGCTGGGCATGGTGGCTCATGCCTGTAATCCCAGCACTTTGGGAGGCTGAGGCAGGTGGATCACCTGAGGTCAGGAGTTTGAGACCAGCCTGGCTTTGAAACCCCATCTCTACTAATAATACAAAAATTAGCTGGGTACAGTAGCACATGCCTCTAATCCCAGCTACTCAAGAGGCTGAGGCAGGAGAATTGCTTGAACCAGGGAGGCGGAGGTTGCAATGAACTGAGGTCATGCCACTGCACTCCAGCCTGGGCGACGAGTGAAACTCCATCATATTAAAAAAAAAAAAAAAAAAA
>NW_016811928.1:646074-667713 GCF_001698545.2 Rhinopithecus bieti
AAAAAAATCTGACTATATTTTAAAATATAATAATAGGAATCAAATATATTAAAAAATTGTAATATTATAGCAGAAAAGTTCCCTGTGCAGAAAAATACTATGTGATGTTAATTTTGGGTTTGAAGAAATCCTGGGAGGTACTGAAACCTGAGTCTTATAAATGCAAACGTCATTCAGCTTGCAAATGACAGAATCAAGATTCAAGCTCAGGCCTGCATTCTATGCACTGAACCATTCTACCATGTTGCTTTGACCCTTGGGTCCCATGAACAAAAATATCTTGCAGTATAGTAGGAAGATAAGATGTGGCTATTAATTTGGATTTATGAATTAAAAGATTAATATATATTTTAAGAGTGATTCAAGATTTTGAGCCTGGATGATTGGGATAATTATAATGCTAGTAAGGGACAATAGAGAAAAATGACAAACTGCTTTTTTCTTTTACTTTTTGTAGGCCTTCTGCTTCCCTAAATGCTGGCAGTCACTCCTAGAATCTCCAGGCAGGAGACTAGAAATTATACATCTGGGAAATATGCCAACCTATGAGAAGACTCAAAAGTTATCCAATGAAATACCCTGAGGGCACCACAGTCAACAAATCCTATTCATGTGCTCAGAGTCTCCTAGAAACTTTTTAGTGCCCCACACTTACATAGTAGCAGATAATTAAGGATATTTGAGCATGTAAAGAAAGAGTCTAACATGAGAAATAAAGGCCAAAATAGTTGAAGAGGAGGTAGGTGGAAATACTTGAGGAAATAGATTTCATGAAGGAGGGGAAAAAAACAACCAAAGAAAGAAGATCTAATAAATATATTTAAAGAGATAAAAGTAGGCATTATATTCATTAAACAAGAATAAGTAACTATTATAAAGGAACATTCAGAGAAAAACATTTCTCTTGAAAATTAAAAATATGCTAACAGAAATAAAACTCAAAATAGTTTAGAAGATAATGTTGAGAAAATTTCTCATAAAACAGGAAAAAAAAAAACACAGAAAATAGGGGTGAAAAATAAGAAAACTAGAGAGTCAGTCCAGGATGTCCACTATCCAAGTATCTTCAGTGGGGGGTGTGGGGGGAGGGGTTACTAGAATAAATAAAAGGAAATCATTTAAAAACAACTTAAGAAAATTTTCAGTGATGGAAGACATGAACTTACAAGTTGAAAGAATCCACTTAGCACCCACCATAGTGAATGTCATTAAATATACAGTAAAGCAAACCACTGTGAAGTATCAGCATATGGAGAGCAAAGGGAGTTCTTACAAGCTTCTAAAAGGAAAAAACAAAGCAGTTTAAAATGACTTTGGATCAACAGTGACACTAGAAGATAGAAGAAAATGACTTTCCAAGCTGGAATTTTATATCAAAATATTACTCACATAAAGACATTTTTATACATGATTACTCTCAAACACCATCTCCTCCCTTGCATTCCTTTTTTCTTTTTTCAGAAGGTTCTTAGTGGCTGGCTCCAACTAAATGAAGAAATAAATTGACAGAGAAAGACATGTATAGGCCAGGTGTTGTGGCTCATGACTGTAATTCTAGCACTTTGGGAAGCAAAGGCAGGATGGCTTGAGCTCAGGAGTTTGAGACCAGCCTGGGCAACAAAGTGAGACCCTGTCTCTAAAAAAAACTAAAATAATTAGCCAGATGTTGTAGCATGCAACTGTGGTCTCAACTACATGGAAGGCTGAGGCAGGAGTCCAGATCGCTTGGGCTCAGGAGGTCGAGGCTGCAGTGAGCCATGTTCCTGTCACTGCACTCCAGCCTGGGCAACAGAGTGAGACCCTGTCTCAAAAAACAAAAAATGACATGGGCACTGAAAAGAGAAAATAGACACAATGAGATGAGCAAAGACTAACACTTCTGCACCATGCACAGAGGGCAACCTGTCCAGATTGGAAAAGGTTAGAAGCCTCTAATAGAGAAATGACACTAATAATACACCTGATTCTTCCAATATGTTGGGAAGAGATTTCAACTGGAGGTGGGTTTGGATAGAAAAAGTGATAAACATTTATTAGGAAAAAAAAAAAAACTAAGCAGACGAAAAAGAAGAGAAAATATAATTTGTGCAGAAAATATGTATACATCAAAGATATAATATAAAAATGAGGCTCAGATGTGGGTAGTATTTGCATAACCATAATAATATAAACACTATAATATATATTGATCTGACTCAAAAATATTATAATATTCAAGAATAAGGAGCTAGGAAGGACTAAGGTTTTGTTGTGACAGGAAAGAAAAGACAGGTCAGAAAGAGAGCTAAATCCCATTTCCAGAAGTCACTGAGGAGCTAGCACCTAGAGCTAAACATTTTCAAGATAGAAATACATCCATGTTTAGAATACAGAGATGATAGAGTTGAAAGTCATTGCTTCTAGGAGAAGAAATTAGAAAAGTGGGCCAAAACATCCTAGGCAAATTTGTACTATTTGATGCTTTAAATTATATACACCTATCTATCACAAACAGAAATAAAAATCTGAGAGCAAAAGACATGGGAAAGGAAAGCCACCTTCAGGAAGGATGTTGTTGACTTGAGTTTTCAAGGAAGAGAAAGAGTACTCCCGAGGAACGGAAGAAAGGAGGTCATGCCAGCAGAGACGCACCAATCCAACTACCAAAATGCTAATCTAAGTCTTTGCTAATAGCTTCTGCTTGCTTTTTTCAATAACCCTTATTTTCTTCAGTTTTAGGTTTTTTACTAAGCCAAATTGTGTCGCCAGCCACCTTTTAAATCTCTTAATAATGTAGCTTCAATACCAGGAGTCATCTCAATGCACCTCCATGTGCTACAATAGGAACCATGAGCAGGTTCTAAGGCACCCATTTAAAATATCTATTATTATAACTTTTACTGAATTCCCTGCCTTTAAACTGCATATAATGGCTAACAAATTGCTTGGTTAAATTAATACCAAAAAAAGTGAAATAGAAATCCAGCTCATTACAGTTTGGATCTAAAAAGCCTCAAACCTTGTTCTCTCAAGAACAAGGTAGCTCTAATACTAATAACTCAGAAGCTGGAAGTGGTTTGTTTTCTTCAGTGTAGGTGGGCCTAATCTTCATTTTAAAATTTCTGGAAAATTGAGAGTAATGGCACTATTTCAAGAGCATAATTAGAAAAACCGAAAAAAAATGTTATTTGAGTAAAAAAGAAATGTATGCATTACTTTTTTCAAGTCTTGCTGAGTTCTGAGGACAATCCTTAGAAAGTGAGGCTAGGAGTCAGACATTCCTCTGCCCACCTTGAGATGGTTCCCAGCCTTGCCTGAGGCCCTTGGCTGGTCATGGGAGCCAGAAGAAGAACCAATAGTTTGACTTCCATCCCAAAATAGATCCTCTGGATCAAAAATAGGCCTTTCTCCAAATCTTCAACCACGATTCTTTCTTTATTCTCAAAAGTGTGCTGCAAGCTCAGAAAACAGCAATATGAAACACTTGCGCGGAGTAGAACAGACATTACCAGAGATTGAGGTGAGGAGGATGGGGAGAGGTTGCTGAACAGGTACAAAGTTGGATAGGAGGAATAAGTTCAGTGTTCTATTGCACAGTAGGGTGGCATTGGTTAACATAAAGGTATTGTGCATTAAAAAATTGCTAGAAGAGAGGCTTTTGAAAGTTCTCACCACCAAGGAAAAAATGCATGGGGTGATGGATACACTAAATACTCTGATTGGTCATTAAGCAACATGTATGTATCAAAACATCAAACTGTACCCCATAAATATGTAAAATTAAAGTGTCAATTAATACAACAGATTAATTCTAAAAATAAAAATAAAATGCTTGTGAAGGGCATCTGTTTTATTTTATGAAAAGCTGTAAGATTAATAGTGGTATAAATATTAACAAAATCAACACAAAATAAAAATTAGTAAATAACTGTATCATTTCCACTCAGATTTCATTCTGAATATTATCGAAGTACAAAGAAAAAAAAATCATCGATTAAGTGGGCCCTGTATTTCACTTCATTTATTTAGTAAAGTCATGAGAGTTTAAATATATGTCCAAGTGTATATATTTTCTCATTTTATAACTATTGAGTCTTTGAATGATTTATTTCTTTTTTGGATAATAAATCTTTGTATTCAAAACTGTATTACTTTAAAGAAACTTAGAATTATGCATAAAGACAGAAAACCACCAAAAAGCACATAAGCCACTTATTTAAGCATATGTGTGCCTTTCACAGAAACTATAATTCGTGGTAAACTTCTTTAACTCAGAATGGTTTCATATTCTTTACCTTACCACATGCTTTTTGAAATTAGTAAAATGAAAGCACAAGAAAATAGATATGATTAAGTATTAGGTTGGTGAAAAGTAATGTCGTTTTGCTATAATAGTAAAACCGCATTATTTTGCACCAATCAGATATTTCAAAACTAATAACATTTTTTCAGCAATTGATACCCTACTTTTCAACTTACACTATCATATGATTTACAAAAACAACGCAAGCTGTGGAGGACCTTTAGGAATTAAACTGTATTACAAAACAAAATATTTCAAATATGCATTCAATGTGTGTTTAAAGGGCATGAGAAATAATAATTAATACTGTTAATTCCCCATGTTTGGGATTGTCCTTCATACACACACACACACCCCTATGCATCTTTGATAAGTTTTCACTATGATTGTTGCACAATAGAAATTGTAAGGAGCAGAACAGTAATATCAATGAGAAAATTTCACAGAAAATGCTGGTTACATTTGATAGGGTTTAAAAAGTGGCTTTGGGTTAGTTTCTGCTGAGAGAAATGCTTGGAGAAAGAATGTCCTTGGGAACAATAATAAACAGAAAACTCTATAGACTGGATTTACAAAGAAATAAATATATACATAGTCTATAAAGGCAATGTCTTGAGCACTATGCTGGCAATTTTCCAGGAGCCCTGGGAACATGCCTAATTTCCATCTAAATTTGCACACATCTTTATTGCAATCTCATACCCTGTGAAGATTTACTCATTCTTATGTCATTTGGCACAAAAGGAAAAATGAGATGTTTCTTCTCTCCCTCTTTCTCTCTCACACAGTCTCACTCTTACTCTTTCTAACAGTAAACTCAGTGATGCTCCTGCAACATCCATCAGGAGTCTAAATTGCATTCCGTGAGATCTAGCCTCAGCATCACTAATATTTAAAGAATGGAAAAACTGTAGCCACAGCTTTAGTTGTGGAACTTACTCTCAAATAATTTTCACAATGGGAATTGAGTTGTACAAATGAATCACTGAATGAGGCTACGCCCCAATGTAATCCTCTCTGTAACTCATTCCACCTGGGCATGAAAAACACATATTGTCAGATAATTTTATTATGAGTTTGCTAAATTTGACAGCCCTTCAAAAGAACCACTTCCTGCACGTTCATTTGAAAGCATATTCCTGGACCATTTCCTGCACGTCCATTTGAAAACTATTCCTCTGCTAGTCATTCCCACCTTCTCCCTTTCTACCGCCTCTGTCCTCTCAGAGTAAAACTATATTCAACCCCAGGCTAATCCGTCTTGAATTACTGCCCTCTGCCCTCCCAAGTACTGCCAAACTTTTTGAAAAATTAGGTTATCTTTCCCTACTTCTTTGACATCTCTCACTCTCTTGTCATCTGTTCTTGCCCCACAAAGTATTGTAACTAATTACATAAATGTCAATAAAAACTTATGAGTCATCAAATCCAAAGGCCTCTTTCAACTCTTACCAACAATAATGATGATGATGATGATGATAGCAATCATTCTGATAGCTGACTTTACTGAGCACAAACTATATGCCTGGCATTGGGCCAAACATTTTGCATGTGTTAGTACATTCATTCTCACAACGTTTTCCTTTAACAACAACTTTTTAAGAGCAACTTAAAAGAAATTGAAGGTTCAAGAAATGATTTTCCTATGGTTGTCCAGCTAGTAAGAACTGGCCACCTTGCAGCATTTTGTATATTTTCTATTTTCATTTCTTCCTAGATGTGTTCTTGCCTCTACCTGTCTTACTTGGTTTTGTTTCTAGCTCTAAGAGGTGCTGTCTCCTTCTCCTTCTGTTAATTCTCTTCCTCCATGCATTCTTCTCATGTAGTCTCATCCTCTCTATGACATTATGCACTCAAATCATTTCAGACTTCCCCTCCTAAGGATGAATTCCAGGTTTAGATTTCTAGCCAAGACGTTCCTCCTGATTTGAGGCACACATGGAAATGTAGCCCTACCGCTTGTCCCTTCTATCCATAGACCTCTCTCTCTCTCATGCCCTTTCCATCTAGTCAATCTTGCAAATACATAGAATTTCCTTTTACACTATTTTAAAAATCTTTCTCCATGTCCTTTCTGATTTTAGTTGTCCAAATGAAGAATCACATTACTTCTGCCTCATTAAATGCAATTCCTTTGCAATAAGGGAAAAATTAGTAACATAGAAATTAGAGTTAGAAGGGAGCAAATTTGAACTACAGCTCAGGCACTTACTATGTGCTCTGGAGCAAATTACTTTATCTTCCTACACCTCATTTTTCTTCTCAGTAATGTGGAAATAATATAGTGCTATTGTGAAGATGAAATAAAATCATAGGTATGGTATAGTAACACCATAATGCCAAACCAGGAACTCAAACCAATTTATAATAGAAAAAAAAAACTACAAATAAAATACCTTGGAACACATATAATGAAAGAAATGAAAGAGCTCTACAATGAGAACTACAAAACACTGATAATAAAAATCATAGATGACACAAACAAATGGAAAAATATCCCATGCTCACGGATTGGAAGAATCAATATTGTTAAAATGGCTATACTGCCCAAAGCAATCTACAGGTTTGATGCAATTCCTATCAGAACACCAATAACATTTTTCACAAAATTAGAAAAAAACTGTCCTAATATTTATATGGAACCAAAAGAGAACCCAGATAGCAAAAGTAATCCTAAGCAAAAAGAACAAAGCTGGAGACATCACATTACCTGACTTCAAATTATGTTACAAGTAACCAAAATAGCATGGTACTGGTATACAAATACATAGATCAATGGAACAGAATAGAGAACCTAGAAATAAAGCCACATACTGACAAGCAACTGATCTTTGACAAAGTCAACAAAAATATAAAGTGGGGAAAGGACACCCTATTCAATAAATGGTGCTGGGAAAATTAAAGAGCCATATGCAAAAGAATAAAACCAGACCCACATCTCTCACCATATAAAAAAATTAACTCAACGTATATTAAAGATTTAAATGTGAGATCTGAAACTATAAAAATCCTACAAGAAAACCTAGAAAAATTTCTTCTGGACACTGGCCTAGGCAAATTGTTTATAATGAAGTCCTCAAAAGCAAATGCAACAAAGATAAAAATTAACAAATGGGACTTCAACTAAAATACTTCTGCATAGCAAAAGATAATCAACAGGGTAAACAGACAACCCACAGAATGGGAGAAAATATTTGCAAACTATGCATCCAACAAGGGGCTAATATCTGGAATCTACAAGAAACTCAACAAGAAAAAAAAAGACAAATAACCTTATTAAAAAGTGGACAAAGGACATGAACAGACATTTTTCAAAAGAACACACACAAGTGGTCAAGAAACATGAAAAAATGCTTAACACCACCAAGCATCAGAGAAATGCAAATTAAAACCACAATGAGATACTATCTCATTAGCTACTACCGAAAAAGTCCAAAACCAACAGATGTTGGAGAGGATGTGGAGAAAAGGAAACACATGTACACCGTTGATGGAAATGTAATTTGTACAACCTCTATGGAAAACAGTATGGAGGTTTCTCAAAGAACTAAAAGTAGAACTACCATGTGACCCAGCAATCCCAGTACTGGGTATGTACCCAAAGGAAAAGAAATAACTACATGAAAAAGACATCTGTACCTGTACGATTATTGCAGCACTATTCACAGTAGCAAAGTCATGGAATCAATGTAAGTGTCCATAAACAGATGATTAGATTAAAAATGTGTTAAATATACATATATATCACATGCATATATAATACACACACATGAATACTACTCATTTAAAAAAATGAAATCATGTGTTTTGCAGCAGTGGATGGAACTAAAGGCCATTATCCTAAATGAAATAACTCAAAAACAGAAAGTCAAGTACTGCATGTTCTTACTTAGAAACAATGGGAACATGTGGGCAGGCAGAGAAGATGAATAGACACTGGAGACTTCAAAAGGTGGGAGGGTAGAAGGGGAGTGAGGGTTGAAAATCTATCAGGTAAGACATTCACTGTTTGGGCAATGGGTACGTGAAAAGTCCAGACTTCACCACTACATGATATAGCCATGTAATAAAATGGTACTTGTACTCCCAAAATCTACCAAAAAAAATTAAATAACACAATAATTATTCAGCAAAAAAGTGATTATTATATTATTAAGCTGAATTTTTGACCCCAGATTCTTCCCCAACCATTTGCTATAAAGCAATCCCTGTTCAAAAACTTTTCATGACTTCTCTTCAGGACTTAGTTCCCTCAAGCTTCCATGAGTTCATCCCAAGCCTTTTCCAGATCTACTTTCCCATTTTACCCTCTCTTATTTCTCCAGTCTACCAATCACAGGCCAATACCCCTGCAGTTCCTCTGACATAATTCCCTTATCCACACCTTACCTTTTCTTAAATAGCACTCTCTCATTATTATTTTAATAAATTTGTATTCTAATATTCACAAATCAAAATTTGATCCATCCTGTAAAGACAGAGATAAAATTTCCATCAGAATTACTGTTTCCTAATTAATTTCTCTCTCTTCTGCATCCGCATATCAGCCCAAAGTTCTGTTAATGTAGTTAGTGAAATCTACCCTTTGTCAGTGTTACTACTTAGTCATGTGTCTGTCTCTCTTCAGACAGAAGGGCACAGACGTTGGTCTTCTTCCTGTCCTCCCATTTCACCTACCCAGTGCTTGTTACAGAGTAAGTGCTCAATAAATATTAGATAAATTGAAATGAATTAAATGTTTTCAGACTTAATATCCTGAATAAGTAATAATGTGGAGGAAATTTTGCTTTCCTTAATATCAGAATCTCCTTAGAAGAAGAGCCCGATCTTTGTGGAGGGAATACTTTGCTAAGCCAATTGGGATGAGGCGTCCATAAGAGAATTGTGAGACCTACAAGGGGGCATATTTGGAAAAGCAACAGATAATCTATAAACTGCTTTCTAAGGCTGGTAGGTTCTTTTCATTGCAGGCTTTGTGGGTGACAGGCAAGCAAACTTGAAGAAAGAGCTGAATTTCTCACGAGAGAGGAGGTTTGAGAGAAATGGAGGCTCAATGCTGAAAGGAGACAGTGAAGCTATCTTTCTGGGAAGAACAGATATGTCTACTGTGTATTTTTTTTTCACATGTTGCCTGATGCTGTCAGATAAAAATCATCTTTCCAACCCCTAACCCACCATGAAATCATCAGTAAAATTCCATAGTTCATCCCAAAGTACTGTAGAATGTAACTTAGTTTGGGACAGAGGCAGTGATGGGCTGAAGCCTCCTTCAAAATGGGAATAGGACAAGAACTGAATGGTTCAGCCATATCTATATACTATTTATATAATATCCTGCGAGTATCTCTTGTTTCCAGGATATAGGAATAAAATAATTTAGTGTAATGATGACTATGGTTCCTTTCTCACTTTACATTCCAAATCTTGTATTTGCCTGAATAAGTATCATAACCAACCACTCAAACATTTATAGAGTGCCATCAAAATCTGGTATAAACAATAATTATGATATGAATACCTAATTTTTTTACTAATAACATCTGCTACTTACAATATGCCAGGCACTTTCATAAGTTTATTATCTCATTTAATCCTACCTACAACCGCACACTGCTAGCATTTCCATTTTAGAGGCTTAGAGAGGTTGAAGAACTTGCCCACAGTCCCGAAGCTAGTAAGAGACAAGGCCAGGAGTTAAGTCTATTTTCATCTACTTTAATACAGATGTTCTTTATTTTTTTTTTTTTTTTTTTGAGACGGAGCAGGTGGCTCTCGCTCAGCTGACCCCAGGCTGGGAGCACGCAGTGAGCCGGTCTCAGCTCACTGTTTTTTGTATTATGTGTTATTTCTCTATCTTTTTTTTCTAAGTCCGGCCCTCCCGGGTTCACGCCATTCTATACCCGGCCACTCAGCCTCCCGTGTAGCGTGCACTTAGCAGAGATGCCGCACCCTGCGCCTCAGCTGTTCTTTTGTATTTTTTCGCGCTATGAGTACAGAGGTATTCACCGGTGTTAGCCAAGAGATAATGGTCTCGCTCTCATATCTGACCTCAGAGATCCGACGTCTCGCCTTCCCAAAGCTGCTGGGATTACAGAGGTGAGCCACCGCCGCCAGACGACCGGCCAAGAGCCAGATTTTTTTTAATTTGAGAACAAGAAATTCAAAGTTAATGTAGACATTAGATATTACTTCAGGAAGAAAACAATGAATGATCTGAGATAAAGGAATGTCAGATGTATATTGAATTTTAAAACAATGTCATCTCAGCCAGGCATGGTGGCTCACGCCTGTAATCCCAGCACTTTGGGAGGCCGAGGTGGGCGGATCACGAGGTCAGGAGATGGAGACAATCCTGGCCAACACAGTGAAACCCCATATATACTAAAAATACAAAAATTAGCTGGGCGTGGTGGCAGGCACCTGTAGTCCCAGCTACTCAGGAGACTGAGGCAGGAGAATGGCATGAACTCGGGAGGTGGAGCTTGCAGTGAGCTGAGATTGTGCCACTGCACTCCAGCCTGGGCTACATAGTGAGACTGCATCTCAAAATAAATAAATAAATAACAATTAAAAAAAAAAAAAAAAAAAAACACAGTGTCATCTCATTCAATCTTTTCCTAAGTTAATTACATGATGGAATTTAAGTTTAGGTGACAGACATATGTGAATTTACGTGTTTGTACCTTTCCCCTTTATTCCATAAGTAAGTATGGCTTTCAACTGAAGGACGCAAAGGTACTAGAATGTAATATTAGAGAATGCAATCATTTAAATGAGAAATCTTAGTGGTTTATATTAATTTCCCAACATGTTGGTTTGATAGATAATTACATGTTTAGGAAGGTTTTCTTGTTTTGTTTTGTTTAATCCTCCCTTATGTACCCAATAAACCAGAATGCCTTCTTTGGAGGTTAGGATACAAATTACCTAACAAGTCAAACACTCTGTGTAATAAAATCACATATATAAAATCTATGGAGTACATAAGTGGTTATCCTGAATATTCTTGCTTTATTTTTTATAAAAGGATAAATAGTAACATTTGGGGTGTGGTTTTATCAAATTTTGCTTATTATTATTAATTTTAATCTAATTAAAAATATATTTTAATATGAAAGACATGTAATGGGGTGGTGTGTGTCTGTGTAATAAGAATGTTTGCATGGGTATAAAGAACTGAGAAAAAAACTATTTACTTCACGTTAACATGAAAACTTTATTTCCTTATTTATATGACATTATTACAGAATTAAATAATTTATAAAGGTAAAATTTTTATTGCAATATGCTTCTGAAAAACAGTTTAGTCATTTCACTCAGTCTCACACCCCAGCCTTATCATCATATCATCTCCATTTATTTCCTATTCCAAATATGTATAAAATAGATTTAAATTTTAACTTTCAGATAGTCATATCCACATTGCTCTTGGTGAGGCACTTTGTGCCCACAATTCTATCATAAACTAATCAGTTGTACCAGAAATAACCATTCAGTTATTAATTCCATATGTACATGTACACCTGCTGTATACCACGCTTAGGTTCTGAAGATATAGCAGTATACGGAACAGATACAAATCCTGCCATCCTGCAACCCAGTTTCTGATTGGCAATGGTTTCCTCTGCGTTGGTCAAATAAGCAAGCCAAACTTGAATTCTCACTTCCAGTTAGTAGAACAGTGTCATCATGAGGTGGATTTTAAGCTTTTCAAGGTCATTTGAAGGGCTTCTCTTCATTCTGAAATATATGAGATATGTATAAGAAAGCACTTGCTTTCTTCAAGTGACTTAAAGAAAGTAGATTCCTGTCTACTGGAGGAGTGGAGTGAATGGCAGAAAGAGATCAATGGTCTTCTGAATGAAAAACCCTGACTCTAGTTACTAAAGGCTTGGGGCTAAAGAAATTTGGCAGTGAGAACAAAGTGGCCAGGAGCAAAGTTTACAGACAGAAAGTGACATGAATAACCAAGAGTGATGTCACCTGGAACAAGGTAGAAGTTTGGGTCAACTGGATTTGAATCTCTATGAAAAGACCTCCAGTACTGTGGGAAGAACTGATTCTGATAAGAATGTGTAGAGCAAACAAAGCTCTTCATGTTCCGGCTCCCATAATATGGAGTTTTGCCTTGGGGAGCAATGACTGTACACATACATGTGAAGTAAGATAGCTATAGCTCGAATTCCAGCATTCAGCCCCTCCGTGAGCTGTGCAGGGCTTGGACAAACAGGGGGCTCAACAAATGACAGGGAAAAGCCTTAGAATTTCCAGTTCTCTGAACAATAAACTCTGGACACCTACCTACACTACTTTCATATTAGCCAAGCTTCTGGGGTTCCAGAACAATTCTAGAGTAAGGAAGAAACTTCTCCCTGCAGTAGACTTCCTGCTAATAAGCATACGTGCGAGTGGAGTGATGCACTGAAATAAGGACATTATTACAAGCTTTGTACTCTGAGATATTAAAGAAGTACATTCAGGTTGCATTAAACTAATATCTAGTTAGTATTTTTCATTTGTTTAACAATTTTTATATTTGCCCTTTATGTTCAGGATGAGATTTTTTAAAAAGATGCTAGAACTCTGAATTTACAAAGATTTATCCAATACATCTGATAAACCAATTTCTAAATAGAAGAAGGCTTGTAATAAGTCTTCTCCCTGACCCTGTAAATCTAAGCCAAAACAGCAAAGATTCCATGTGCTGCCTCCAGGCTCTACACAACTTTGTGCTGTATTTTAAAACTACTCCCAACTGTGCTATCCTCAGAGGTGATAAAGAAGAACTGTTTATTACCAAACTTTCCTCAACCTCCATATTCTTATTCCCCTGGCTCCATATACTTGAAGACTGTGATTGCATCTTAACTGAAATAAATCTTATATGGAATATTGTAGTTCTCCAAGGTACCTAAAACACAACCACTCCACATTAGTACAATTCTTTGATAGAGTGGACAAAATATCTTTTGCATCTGAGAACCTGTAAATATCTTTTGCATCTGAGAACCTCTAAATATCAGGCAGATAAGAGAACCAAGCTTCCTGACCCTACGAGATCAGGCCCCTACTTACTTGCCTCCCAGTTCACCCCATTTCCCTACACGTCCTTGACTTTGACACCTTGGTGTTCCTTCAGACCC
This sequence comes from Rhinopithecus bieti, assembly GCF_001698545.2. NCBI lineage: Eukaryota > Metazoa > Chordata > Mammalia > Primates > Cercopithecidae > Rhinopithecus > Rhinopithecus bieti. Next base: position 659,500 of record NW_016811928.1, read on the forward strand.
TCATGTGTACCGTGCCGCTTTATGCACAAGCACTTTCTCTATTCTGTTAACTCTGTGGGAAACTTCTGCCTTCACCTTTTTATTAGTGAAATCATCTTTCAGCTCTCAACACAGATGTCATTTCTTAGAGACAGATCGTGTCCTCTGTTACAAGTTCTTATGGTGGGAGAGCCTCCTGTGGCAGCTCCTAATGTGTGTTGTGATTATATGTTAATGTCTATCCCCTCCTCCAAGGTTGTAAGTTACAGAAGAGCTGCCAGCATACTTGTTTTCTTGTTCATCATTCCACATCCATGCCTAGTACATGGTAGATATTTAAGTAATACTTACTTAACGTCTAAATGAATGAGAGGGTGAAGATCTCAATAACCTGTAATAATTATGTCAAATATAACAAACTCTAATGTAAAATGAATAAGTGCAAATTCCAACATTTATATCCATAAAACCAACTACACGGGTGCAGAATGGGGAGCATGAAGCTTAAGGGCACCTCATATAACAGTGTACTTCAGAATTTTAGTTAATTACAATTTCCAGGTGAGTCAACAGCATGACTGCCTCAAGACAGAAACACTTATAGTGCCCCAAATCACTGCAATGCCTTCCCCTTTATACTTAAAATTGATCTAACTATATCAAGAAAACTGTGGAATACTGCTTTGATAGGAATGCCAATACATTGGAGAATACTCAGAGAACAGATACTAGAATGAGGTGATGGTAAACCATTACAATCACTGAAAACAGCTATATTGTATTCATTCATTCACTCATTTAATTCATTTATTGAGTATGACTGAGTGTATTATACCTGGCACAAACCTGGACACTTGGAAACATCAGCAAATAAAATAGACAATGGTATCTGTCTCGTGTACCTTACATTCTTTAAAGAATAACAGATAATATTATAATAAATAAGTAAATCATGTAGAACATTAGAAGGTATAAGCCCTATGGAAAAACATGTTGAACAATTAAAGGAGGGTCTGGGGTGCTGGGAAGAGTGTGAAGTGATAAGTTGCAGGGTTAATACTGTGATGAGGGTTGACCTTATTGAAAGGATCAAAGAATGGAAGGGAGTAAGGGAATCAGTCAACTGGATATCAGCAGAAGAATATTCTAAGCAGAGAAAACACTCAAGCAAATACCCTACCACAGGATAGAGATTACTTGGCATATTGGTGGGACAACAGGGAACAGTGTCACTGAGGCAGAGTGAGTCCAGAAGGAGAGCACAAGAGAAGCTGAGTTGCAGGAGGCAGATCTTGGAAGGCCTTGCAGGCCTTTACAAAAATGTTGGTGTTTTCTCTAAAATGAGTAAGTAGATGAGGCTGGATTAAAATCTGTATGATCCAGGCCGGGCGCGGTGGCTCAAGCCTGTAATCCCAGCACTTTGGGAGGCCGAGACGGGCGGATCACGAGGTCAGGAGATCGAGACCATCCTGGCTAACACGGTGAAACCCCGTCTCTACTAAAACTACAAAATTAGCCGGGCGAGGTGGCGGGCGCCTGTAGTCCCAGCTACTAGGGAGGCTGAGGCAGGAGAATGGCGTAAACCCGGGAGGCGGAGCTTGCAGTGAGCTGAGATCCGGCCACTGCACTCCAGTCCGGGCGACAGAGCGAGACTCCGCCTCAAAAAAAAAAAAAAAAATCTGTATGGTCCAAAGAGTAGAAAATTTTAAGAGGCAAAATTTGACGCTGTATTAATAATATTACCAGGGATTAACATCAACTGAAATATATAATGGGCCACCTCATCCTAATTTGTAACTTTATGATAGGCACCTTGAATGTACATCCATAAGTCATGTCCAGTTTCTTTATAGAAAAAGAGGCAGAAAATAAAAAATGCAAATGAAATGAGATTTCAAAACTTCACAAGTCCTTCTTATTTTTTCATTTTATTATAGTCTAATACAGAATTCTAATGATGAGCCTCATGGCCTGTCAAAACCTAGAGAAACAGTTTCCAAATAACAAAATCGTTGTTGTAGTTTACATATTATAAATGATACATAATATCTTTTAATTTATTAAAAATACAGAATTATATTATAGCAAGTATAACATACAAACTATAGACTACATATTCAAAACTATAAAGTAAATGAATATAAAACATAGTATTTCAAACTTTATATCACAGACATTGTGAATGTATGTCATTCAAAACTAAGCATGATTTTGCTTTTGACAGTTTTTAACCCTCCATCAACATTTCCTTTTAAATAGTGAAAGCAGTAAGATTTCCAGGGCATATATTCATTCCTCATTGAGGGAATTTTTTAATGTAAACATCTTTAGATTTATCTACTGAAAAGTTCAAAATTATTTTAAGAGTCACACAATTACTATCCATTTTCTAGTTGAAAATAACTAGGAGAATTCGAGTTGACAAAATGCAACCTCAATACTATTTTGACTTTTAAAATAAAGCTATTCCCTATGTTTAAGGAGTCTACCTATCCTGCAAATTCTTTATAAGGGGGAAAAAACATGCCAACATACACACAAACACACACACAAACACATACATCTTCCTAAAAATGTTCTTGTTACCCTGCAAAAGTCACAAAACAGCAAACCTAAATGATTAGACTAACTCACCCAGCTCACTAGTCAATTTAGAAAAAGAAGGAGGTCTTCAGAGTGAAGTAAGTGGACAGATTGAAGAACGAGGAGGGGGGTAATGTTTTCTGGAAGTAGCTCTTAGAAATCCTGTTCACAGCCTGGAACTGCATAAATTTTCTCTGCATATGTTATTGCTACCTTGGGGGCCATGATAGCATATGCATTTTGGGTTTTTCAAAAAATAGATACATGTACATGAATATGTGTGTTTAATACATAAATATTATGATGATTTTCCTTTCATGGGACTCTGTAGTCCCTTCAGACTTTATTACAGCATATACAGTAAATAAACAGTAATCTATTGAGAATGCATATATTTTTTGAGAAAACCCCAAATTGAATTGAAGGGGGCTGAATGTTATTGCCTAATGTAGAATATTTCAAAATGTAAAATTATTAAGCCAAATAAACTCAGGAAAACAATCAGACATTTGGTGGCAACACTGAATCCAGCAGAAGAATCAACATGAGTATATAAACTGGAACAGAGAGTCTTGAAAAGGCAAGAAAATCACACTTATGCATTCGTGTAACAGCTACAATTTAAAAGTTAAAAAAGCAAACTAACATATTGCTAAGATGCATTATGTAATACAATTAGAAGAAAATCTACCTCTAGTCAGGTGATTTCAATAAACCAGTACGTTCAGTGTTTTGAATACCTGAAGGTTACAATTGTGAAAAGAATGTTATTTGATGATATATTCAGTTCCTGATGTACTTTGTTTTTCAGAAAAGATATACGTTCAGTGTATTTAGTCTTACTGTTCTTTGTATACGTGACAGAACAGCATGATAAAAGCGAATGATTGCAATATATTTTGTTTCCCAGTAAGTTTCCTCAAACACAGACTGACAAATCTAATATGAATCCCCAGAAATTCAGTTACTTCTAAGCTTCAGTACTCTGGAATACATAAAATAAATATATGATCAATGAAATGAAATATGACAAAATGTTTCATATTGATGTTTTCTTCTTTCAAAAATGCCTTTTTGGTTAATGCCCTAAGTCACTTTTTCCACACATTTTCTTTTTTGCAATGTATAGATTTCCTAGTTCTGATTTCAAGTTCAGGGAGCCTGGGGAGAAGTGGGAGAATTCTTCAAACCAGGGCCGTTCCTCAGCCTTTCACATGAGAAAATTGTTAGGAGCATTAAAGTATTCCTGACTATGCTGCATTCCTTTGTTCAGAGTGAGTTTTGGGAACACATCCTTTTCTCATTATATTTCCATAAAATATATTTGATCTATTCTATTCTTAGAATACCTCTGATGTGGTCTGTGAGTGGAGCACAGTATAAAAATATTTCTTTTTTATATGAGACAAAATGTTTCCATTTCTTAGACACATTTTTAAAAAAATCATTGTATAGCACTCTAAGAAAGTAAAACTTGTCCAGTGCATTTTCCAAGGGCTCAAAACAGACCACAAAAGCCCCCTCCTCCAGCATTGTAGTTCAGAGCCTCACCCAAGGCAGGGAGTCCTCTGCAAAACAAAAGGCGATCAGGAAGAGAGAGGGCGAGCCAGGAGAACTGGGGAGGGTCCTGGAATAAGGAAGCAAGTTTATATTTAGAAGAAACCAGAGAAGTTAACCCTCTTCCTATGAGACTAAATGAGTTATACTAAATTTTATATTCAGAACTAAAACATGGTCAAAAATTGTAATCATCTAATGTGAACAGTTAATGTTTCCAACTGGTAGTGAATAGTTGAAATCTTTGCTTGGCTAATTCAATTTGGAAACCACTGGAAGCCAAACCAGTCTTTCTTGCATCTTTCTACCACATACCCAACCCCTGGGACATAGCACCAGGCCACACATTCACAACCTGGCCTGCTCAAGGTTGTTGATCATTCTAATAGCAAGCGATTTTTTTTGCAGAGCATGTTTTCTAGAATATTTGTCTCTGGCCTTCCCTTCTGAGAGAATGACTACCTAAATCAAATTTGCCAGGGACCAGTTGAAACTAAAAATTAATCCTGAAGGACTGCTACTCAAAAACTCATTTTAAAACTAAAAACATAGAAGAAAGCTACTATTAATTCTCTTTGATTACTCATGTGATTACATATCTATAAATGTGACAGCAAATGTAAGTTAAGGGCAAGGATTTGGTTTTTCTTACCATAATATCCACTATGTCTAATACACAGTAGTTGCTCACATTCCCTATTCCCCTATTTGCTGAAAGGGAAATAATTGGCCCTGTTAAACTGATAACTTACTGATTATCCAAGAAAATCTATCTTTCCCAAATGAGACAGCTGCCATATATTTGGGAAACAATTCCTTCTTACAACAGATACTATCATAGTTACAGATGTGTCTAATTTTTTTTTATATGAGGCAAGTGCAATGTTTCAAAACTTCTAGAGATTTCTGTATCAGATTGAAATACAGGATACTCCTATAGTTTTAAGTTTCTATACAACTCCTACAGTGTCATAGATTTAACACTGCCAGTATTAGCTCTATTAATATTGGACCAAAATAAGCAGACATATGTACAGTCAGTTCTGCGATAATGAGCTATATATATGCAAAATAATGCAATAAAACAACAGGGCTTGTGGGAAAAAATGGTGTTGGGATGCAACACTCAAAAACTTTATCAGTGACTCATTAAAAAAAGATAGACACCTAATAAAAATGATAGTATAGTTTTACATAACGTAAATAGTTAAGAATTGCATAAATGCTACAGAACATGTCACCTTACCTTGAAAAAGACCTGAAGTGTGCTTGTGGAAGTAAGCCTCAGAAAGATAAAGTCTCTTAAGTTAATGTGCAGGGGTGGATGGAGGGCTACATGAAATTATACAGCAAGCTGTAATACCAGATGTGGATAGGTGTGGCTCATAACACATACCGTGAACAGGGTAGCTGGTAGATGTTTGAAGTATGTGCACGTGTGCATTTTGTGTGTTCCTAAGCAGTGCAGTTCTACCGACTGCAGTTTTGTATGTTCACCTTGCATTTCTCACAGACACAATTTTGTACATAAACAAGCGCAAAATTTATGTTATGCAAATTGTTCCCTGATATTCACATTGGAACAAATTCATATTTTCTTTTCTTTTTTTTTTTTTTTTTTGAGATGGAGTCTCGCTTTGTCGCCTGGGCTGGAGTGCAGTGGCCGGTTCTCAGCTCACTGCAAGCTCCGCCTCCCGGCTTTACGCCATTCTCCTGCCTCAGCCTCTGAGTAGCTGGGACTACAGGCGCCTGCCACCTCGCCCGGCTAGTTTTTTGTATTTTTTAGTAGAGACGGGGTTTCACCGTGTTAGCCAGGATGGTCTCGATCTCCTGATCTCGTGATCCGCCCATCTCGGCCTCCCAAAGTGCTGGGATTACAGGCTTGAGCCACCGCGCCCGGCCCAAATTCATATTTTCAATGTGAGCATTACAGCAAGACTGCCTCTATCACCGTCCAACAGACTGAAATAGAAATACATACAATATAAATCTCAGCCTGATCAATACAGAATCATCCTGCTACAGTCTGCATTATTCTTATACCCTTAAAAAAAATCTGTTTTATCTCAATTTAAATATCTTAAGAGCAACAACTATTCAGTAGCATATCTGGAAACCCTTTCTCCAACCACATTTAATATAATAGCATTCAACACATGTTGCTTGGTGAAAATGCCAGAAAAACCATTGCAATATATCACTCTGATAATATAGTCTTTGGCTGCTAAGGTAGCAGAGAGTAAAGTGTAGAACAGTATAAAACAAAAACATTATTAGGCCATTGTAGCTTTAAATGGAGTTTGACCCTGGAGAGTCAAAACTGATATGCACACATATGCATTTAATAAATTATACCACAGCCATGCATCTAATAAAAAATAGGTGATTCCCATGGTCCTACATGATATTGAAATTTGCTAAATCTTAATTTTGAGATTCTGTTGAAAATTGATTAACATAGCTCAATATTGTGGCTTCTCTGCTTGCTATAAGTTTAATGGAATCACTGTTCAAAATTGTACCCAGCATACTGTTTCAATCCTGCTCCTCCTTCTATGTTGCTTACTTTTAGTTAATTATGTCATTCTCCACTATTATTCGAAATACAGAAAGCATTCACTTGCTCCTCACCCTGACCAGGCCAACAAAGAGATAGGTGCTATCTAATCGAGACAAAATCAATCTTACCTACCCACATAGAAAAGAAATGTCAGTTAGGGACACTATTTAGAGATCTGAAATTAAAGAAAGAACAATAACAATAGAAAATACTTTTGAAATCAATTTATACAAGCATTATTTAAATAGATTATTAAGCCTACAAGTGTAGACAAGGTTCAAATGAGGTCACAGAAGGTCAGTAAAATTGCTGATGTTTTCTTGTTTTCTTATATTAAAAAAGTTTTTTTCCAGTTATTTGTGACATTCAGTCTTTGAGGATTAGAGACAAGACTGTACACATTTTTGTGCCACCAAGGACTTAGCAAATTCTCTTTGGTAGATGTCAAAGGAATGGGTTTTGCTAACAGAATTGAATAGAAACTCATAGAATAAATGAATATGTATTTCCCTATTTATTTTTTTTTATGAAAAGAGAGGATCTGATGTCAGTACTTCAACATGGTAGAATTTCTTTCCCCAGCATCAGTTATTTTCAACTCACCATTCACCACTGTGTATTAATTGTTTTGTTTTTCTAAGACCACCAGAGCGGGTGCAAAAGAACCAGCGACTAGGCAAGGATAGGAGCAAAACTGCAAGTTTATTTTGGTCACCTAGCTTCAGGGGAAGAAGGTGGGTAGGGAGAGGTCTGTTGGCCCCCGACAAATGAGGCCCACAGAGTCACCCGTGCAGCTCTCGGATGGAGTTCCAACAGTCCCGACTGCAGTGGGGAAGCTGGGAAGTCCGTGCGTGGCGTTCGTCCGGAGCCGCTTTTCTAGGAGTGGGAGGGCAATAGGCGGGGCACGGGCGTGTCGGGGGGGCGTTCCGCAGGTGCGACCAGGTAAATCTTGGTCTCTTCAGATTGACATCACCTGGCGCATGCCTAGTTGGTCTGCACCTTCCCGGGTCGCCGGCATTTTCGCGCGCGCGGGAAAAGGTGAAGAAGAACCCGGAAGTGCACCATCTTGCCTCCGTTCATCCAAACATTAATTACTCTTGCAATTTCTGCCATATCTGCATAGCACCTGTCTTGTAATTTAGCTAATATTTTCTTGAACTTTTGGTTCTTGAACAAATATATTTTAAAGTAAATGTTATGTCACTATGAAAATGGAAAACCTTATAAAAGAAGTGACTGTAGGCCAGGCACGGTGGCTCACGCCTGTATTCCCAGCACTTTGGGAGGCCAAGGCGGGTGGATCACGATGTCAGGAGATCAAAACCATCCTGGCTAACACGGTGAAACCCCATCTCTACTAAAATACGAAAATTACCCAGGTGCAGTGGTGGGCACCTGTAGTCCCAGCTACTCTGGAGGCTGAGGCATAAGAATGGTGTGAACCCAGGAGGTGGAGCTTGCAGTGAGCCAAGATAGCCCCACTGCACTCCAGCCTGGAGAGAAAAGCGAGACTCCATCTCAAAAAAAAAAGGGGG
>NW_016811928.1:668565-720308 GCF_001698545.2 Rhinopithecus bieti
GACCTTCCCGGGTCGCCGGCATTTTCGCGCGCGCGGGAAAAGGTGAAGAAGAACCCGGAAGTGCACCATCTTGCCTCCGTTCATCCAAACATTAATTACTCTTGCAATTTCTGCCATATCTGCATAGCACCTGTCTTGTAATTTAGCTAATATTTTTCTTGAACTTTTGGTTCTTGAACAAATATATTTTTAAAGTAAATGTTATGTCACTATGAAAATGGAAAACCTTATAAAAGAAGTGACTGTAGGCCAGGCACGGTGGCTCACGCCTGTATTCCCAGCACTTTGGGAGGCCAAGGCGGGTGGATCACGATGTCAGGAGATCAAAACCATCCTGGCTAACACGGTGAAACCCCATCTCTACTAAAAATACGAAAAATTACCCAGGTGCAGTGGTGGGCACCTGTAGTCCCAGCTACTCTGGAGGCTGAGGCATAAGAATGGTGTGAACCCAGGAGGTGGAGCTTGCAGTGAGCCAAGATAGCCCCACTGCACTCCAGCCTGGAGAGAAAAGCGAGACTCCATCTCAAAAAAAAAAAAAAAGAAGAAGAAGAAGAAGAAGTGACTGTGGCCAGGAGCAGTGGCTCATGCCTGTAATCCCAGAACTTTGGGAGGCCAAGGTGGACAGATCACCTGAGGTCGGGTGACCAGTCGGGCCAGCACGGAGAAAACCTGTCTTTACTAAAAATATAAAAATTAGCTGGGTGTGGTGGCCATGTGCCTGTAGTCTGAGCTACTCAGGAGGCTGAGGCAGGAGAATCACTTGATCCTGGGAGGTGAAGGTTGCAGTGAGCTCAGATCATGTCACTGCACTCCAGCCTGGGAGACAGAGAGAGATTCTGTCTCAACGACAACAACGGCAACAACAACAACAAAAAGTAACTGTAAAATTTATCTCAGTGAAAATCAAACACTTATTGAATCCTGTCTGGTGCCTAAGGAAGACTCAGAGCCTGAGTCCTGTTCTCTCATTCCTTTCTTTTCTTTTCTTTTTTTTTTTTTTTAAAAAAAAAGGAATGGTTAGAAGGCAGCTAAAGATCCACAGTTATAGACATGCTAGCACCAAATAGAGAATTCTTCCTTTCATTAATCGGAAAGAGTGAAAGACAACTGAAAAGACATTAACTTTCTGTCTGTGTGATCCATTATCATTTAAAGTAATATTTATATCACAAAATCACCTCATATTCAACGTTGGTACGCATTACAAATTTGGGAGAACAGTGGTATAGTAGGAAAATATACTACTCTAGGCAGCAGATATTGATTCTGGAAAAGATTTTGTCAACCTCATTTGCAACCACAGTCAAGTGCTGCAATTTCTCTGTGCCTTAAATAACTCTTTGACAATGGGGAATGTGGATTTTATATCAAACAGAGTGATCTAGGTTAGGCTGTGGTTACAAACAATCACCAAATCTCACTGGCTGTATTTGTGTTTGCTGACTTTTTGTAGTTGTTTAAACCAAAAATTTTATTTCTCCTTCCCTCTAGATGTTCTATGCAGGTCAGCTGGGATCATGTTACTGCTTTGTCATCATCCTCACTCCAAGATTCAAGATAACAGAGCTACCACTGCCTGGACTATCACTGTTCACAATGACACAGGAAAACCACCCACTGCTTCTTAAAACTTTTGCCCAGTAATACACATGCTCATGTTTAATTGGCTAAAGCATGCCATATGTCCACACCTGGCTTCAAGTCAGTAGAGAAGTGCAATTCTGTCATGAGCCCAGAAGGTGGGAATACCAAAATATTTGTGAGTTACTGAAGGGGTGGCCTGCCCCTCCACACCTGTGGGCGTTTCTCGTTAGGTGGAACAAGAGACTTGAGAAAAGAAATGAGACACAGAGACAAAGTATAGAGAAAGAAAAAGTGGGCCCAGGGGACCAACGCTCAGCATACAGAGGACCCACACTGGCACCGGTCTCTGAGTTCCCTCAGTATTTATTGATCATTATCTTTACCATCTTAGAAAAAGGGAAGTGGCAGGATAATAGGATCCTCGTAGGGAGAAGGTCAGCAGTAAGACATATGAATAAAGATCTCTGTGACATGAATAAGTTTAAGGAAAAGTGCTGTGCCTTGATATGCATATGCAAACATCTCCATAAACCTTTTTAGTGCATAAAGAGCAGCATTGCCAGTGGCACATCCCACCTTCAGCCCTAAGGTTTTCTCCTTTCTCAGTAAACAGAACATACAATCGGTTTTACACAGAGATGTTCCATTGCCCAGGGACCGGCAGGAGACAGATGCTTTTCTCTATCTCAGCTGCCAAGAACCCTTCTTTCCTCTTATACTAGTCCTTTTCAGCACAGACCCTTCACGGGTGTCAGGCTGGGGGACGATCAGGTCTTTCCCTCACCAAGAGGCCATATTTCAGACTATCACATGGGGAGAAACCTTGGACAATACCTAGCTTTCCTAGGCAGAGGTCCCTGGGACCTTTGGCAGTGTACGTGTCCCTGGGGACTTGAGATTAAGAGAATGGTGATGACTTTTCACAAGCATACTGCCTTCAGGCACTTGTTTAACAAAGCACACCCTGCACAGTCCAAAATCCGTTAAACCTTGAGTCACCACAGCACATGTCTCTTGCAAGGACAAGGTTGGGGGTAGGGTCACAGATTAATAGCATCTCAAATACAAAACAAAATGGAGTCTTTTATGTCTACTTCTTTCTATATGGACACATAACAGTCTGATCTCTCTTTCTTTTCCCCACAAGTTACAGTAACTTCCATCAACTTAATGGTCTCTAAAATCCTTATAACTTATTAAATTCTATGATTATAACAAAATTGTACTTTGCATTTAATGTATGAGTTCTTTTTAATTTGTCAGGTTATTTACTTTGGAAAATTTTATTATATGAAAAGCTATTATAGAAGTGTAGCGTATCTTATTCTTCAAAGATTCATTATTAAACACATTAAAAAATTTTAGGAGATTAGAACTTGATATAAACTATCCAACCAGGATGGTTAAAAGTAGAACAAGAATTTCTTGGTTTTGTTTTGAGTGTTATTTAGATAACACAAAATATGCTACCTAAATCATTTCAATGGTAATAGGAATTGTGCAGAATAAAAGAAAATAAATGTTTAGAAACTTGCAAATGTTAGGAAAGTTTTATAATCATTAAATTGCAAAGGTCTGATGTTAGTGGAAAAACTTGGTTTGATCTCTATTAGTGTGCCCTAGTTCTAAATGCACAGGCTCACATGGCATCCACAGACTTGCCATGCCTGGTTAGATTTTTGTCTTCTTCAGTTACCACTCAGTTACTAACAGAATCAGGCTCAGCACCTCCTCTCTTGCACGGCTTGGCCATCACATGTAAAAGTGATCTGGCTTATTTAAACAGAATATTTTCTTACTGTTCCCTTTGTTATTACATATTGTAGCAAAGAACTATGAGCATTTTACCACTGTCTACATATCAAAATAGGTCATAGAACCTCCACAGGAACATCAAATCAGAAGATCAACAACATCACCATAGCTTGTACCAAACATTTTGAAGTGTGACTATTCTGTCTTTTAGTCTACTGCCAATATATTTTGTCTTCCATTAGTCTCTCATGTTCTTTCAGTAGTGATCTCTCTCCAACTTGACTAAAAACTTCTTTGGTGCAAAGCCAAGCCATATACTTCTTTTGGGTCAAACATAACACCTAATACAATGTTGAGCATATAGTAAGTCTCCTGAAACTTTTGTTGTTGTGGTTGACACATATTTAGAGCAGAAGGAGGATAGAGGGCTTTTATTTATTCATTTAAAAAGACAGTTTTGAATAGCCACCATATAGCCTGGACTGTATGTAAAAAAAACAAAAGCAAACTACAAAACCTAGAGCAGTGGTCCTCAATGAGGGTCAATTTCACCTTCCAGGGGACATTCAGCAAAGTCTAAATGCAGTTTTGTTTGTCATAGTGTGGGGGGGGGGGGGTGAGGGCTGCTTGTATCTAACCTGGGTAGAGGCAAAGAATATGCTAAACATCTTAAAACACGACAGACAGCCTCCACCACAAAGAATTATCCCAGTAATCAAACATCGATCACCCCTGGGATTGAGAGACCCTGCCCTACACAGTATTGGGGTTGAGTCAGAGAATGAAGAGTAATTTTAAATACAAATTTCTTAAGTAGTGGTTTTTTTCTTTCCCACCTGTTTTGAAAGGCAACAGTTTTTCATTATTTGGTATCTAACTAAGCAACACACTTTAGACATAGACTATGACACATATGACAAAAACTACATTAAGGGAGTTGTTGAAAGACTTTTGTTGTTCGAGCATTACTTTTGTGGATAAGGTATAAACAGTTGTTTCCATTATTTTCTTAGAGTAGAATAACTTCTACCTCTCAGAAAATTAAATTAGAGTTTTTTAACTCCTCATTAAAAAAATTAAAGAATATATTTTCTTAGAGTAGAATTAACTTCTACTCTAGTAGAATTAATTAGAGTTTTTTAACTTCCTCATTAAAAAAAATAAAGAATATAACAGTAGGTGAGGTTAAGTTTAGAAAAGCTGTATTTATACCACCATGGTATTTCTGAAACCCCAATAACTACCATGGCTACTTCACAGCTTGAGATCAGTTAAGACTGGCTAGACCAAAATTCTCTTTGCTCAAGGGTCTTGAGTAGAAAAATAATATCCAATAACTTTGTACATAATAAATTTATAATATACTTCAAATAAATAAAAAATATCCAGTTCATGTATAAGAATTTTTAACCAGATAAAGACGAATCATAATAAAGCAGAATTATTGAAAGTTTACATCCTAGCCTTCTTGCCAGTATTCCAAGGTCTAGTTTGAAAATGCTGTGCTCAATAGTTTAATACAAGCTAGCATTTGTTTGATGGTAAAATCTCCTTTATCAGACAGCTAGTGTTTGGGAAACCTCCCAAGAACAACCTAATTGTAGGTAACCCACGGAGAAAGTGTTAAAAGTCAACACTCCTCTTATGAAAAGTACTGCAAAACTTTAGTAAAACATTAATTCTTTATGCCCATCAGAGATTCAAAGAATAATAGTAATAAGTTTCAAGGATATCTATTACATCCTCTTTGCCACATGGGAGTTGATAAGTCTAAAAAATCTATTTATCTTTGTGTATTGGTCTCTCTCTCTCTCTCTCTCTCTCTCTCTCTCTCTCTCTCTCTCTCCCCGCTCCCTGCCTCCCTCCCTTGTGTCTTGAAGAATATAGGTGGAGGTCACATCCTTCTCTCTGTATCTCATTTTCTGCCTTACTGAGTAGAATTAGCAAAGTTCTCATCTTTGTCTTTATATTTGTTAATCTCTTTGTGTTTTACTCTGAGTATTTTCTTGTTGTTCTTTAGCTGTCTCTTTCACTCAGTTGGCCATTCTCAATTACTAAACAGGTATTTTTCTGGCTTTAGTAATTGAATTATTTTACATTTCATGTTAAATGTTCATGCATTCATTCAATTAATTACTTAAAATATAAATATTGGATACTTACTGCATTCCTGGATCATGTTAGGTACCAGGAGAAGATAGACAGGTAAACTGCCAATGATAATAGAGTGTGATAAATGCTTTGATCACAGAAGAGTTATGTGAGAATAAAGAGAAGAGACATGTAAGTTAATCCTAAAAGAGTTGGTTCTTGAGGAAAAACTCCTGGAGGTTTTGAGGTCTAGGCTTGAATGTGAAGAACGAGGAGCTATCAACCTACTGGCTATGGAAGAATGATTATTCAAAGTGATAGAAATAGCATCCGAAAAGCAACATAATCAGATGTGTGTTTTCAAAATATCACTCTTTTTCATAAAGTGCTTCAATGAGGGAAGTATTAGAAGCAAGGAGACCAACCACAAGACAATGGCAGTTATACCTTCAAGAGGTGATGTTGGCCACAGTAGAGGAGAAATAGAAGAAATTGAAAGAGATGAACAGAATTATTGTTAGTTAGGAATGAGGCCAGGAGAACTGAGGCTGCTGCCAAGGTATCCACCTCAGACATGTTGTTACCATTCCTTGAGCTGGGAAGCACAGAAGGAGGAGCAGGCTGAGGAACCAGAGCTGCAGAAAGAATAGGATGAGCTCTGCTCTACCCATGCTTTACCTGTGTTGCCTGGTGGGCATCCACAGGGAGGGACCCAGAGGGAAGTTGCCTATATGGGTCTGAAACACAAGAGAGAAGCAATTACAGTAGATTAATTTCAGAGATAATATTTTCCTCAATGGAATGAATACATTATACACATATGATGCTAATTCTCTCAAATATGAACCCAGGAGTAGAGTCTCTAGTTCAGTCTTTGATATGTACCATCAAAGATTTTGCATGTCTTTTCCCCTTATCACTGTACACTAGCATTCCTTATTACTGCCTTTGCCAGAAGGTCGAATAATATTATTAATGTAATATTAAAATAATATTATTACTCTTTTGCATTTACATAGCTTATCAGAGTTTACTTAAAACTCTTTCTCATACAGCTCTGGACAAAGTCTTCAGTCTGTGAGCTGGCTTTAGAGAACCAGCCTAGGGCCAGGAAACCAGGATCGAACCGCAGACCAGAAGTTCTAATGAGGTTGCTGCAAGTATTTATTCTGGGGTCACAGCCAGTGTTCAGAACCAGAAGTCACAGAGTTAACCAAGCCAAGGCCCAAGATCTAAGCCAAGAGTTGGAGCCAAGTCCATGGGCAAAGCCAAGAATCAGTCACAGGATTAGCACATCAGAACAAGCCCCAGAACTGCTGCTGAACCCAAGGTCCTCCCCCAGGCCCTGCGTCTTTTGGAGGCATTCTCTGCCCACGGACTTTCACTCCCAGAGGAACACAATCTACAAGGTAGGAATGGGAAACCTGAGGATTTCCTCTGCCTTTATGAGAACTTTGCTTTGGAAAACACAACAAGAATCCCACTGAAAGCATATTAACTACCAAGTGATGGATTAAAAAATGAAATAAAATAAAACTGTATGTATTATTTACGAATTTATTAAAATTCCTACATGTACAGAAACAATTATGTTACATTCAATTAAAATCAATGAGAAAATCTAATAATTTCAAATTCAATTAGATTTTTCTCAAAGAATCTTAAAATAAAAAATTCTGAATTCTATCTTGAATACTTTCCTATAATACCTTATGATGTCTTCCTTCATTTACCCTCTTCTGAGAAACTTCAGTAATAACGTGTTGATTTCTTTTTTCTTTTTATCTTTGATGTAGCCAAAAGAGCCTAAGAACAACCTAGGTAAGAAAGGAAACCTTTACTAAAGCTATATTCTGAGAAATAAATGTAGCAAAAATAGATTTATCTCTTTAAATATAATTTTAAATAGAGCATACATCATTAACATGGCTCAACAATTTTAAAAGTATATTTCAAAAGCAAACAGTGAAACTTTTTTTCCTAGGTCAGTCCCTCCTCAGTTTAGTACCACAACCACCACCCATGAATGTAATTATTGTCGTGAATTTCTTGCCATTCCTTCAGAATTTTATAATGAGCATATAAGCACATACAGAAATATGTTCTCGTTTCTCCTCTTTCTAAGCAAAATGTAGCACACTGCTCTGAACCTTATATTTTCCCATCTAACTATGTGCAGAGATTTCTCCTGTCTTTTAGAGTTGCACAGTATTCTGTTGCACAGGTGTACTTAACTTATTTAACCAGTGATTTAACATAGACACTTAGGTTGTTTTGACTCTTTTGCTGTTACAATGTGGCAATCAATAACCTGGTAATATTCCATTTTGCACATATGCAGTATATATGTAGGAAAAACTACCAGAAGTTAAACTGATGAAGTAGAATGTATTGCATTTGTAATTTTAATGGATATATCTAAATGCCTTTCATAGTGTCATACTAATTTCTACTTCCCCACAGCCTAAGAATTTTATTGAACTTCTTGACTTTTCCCAATCTTTAAGTAAAAAACGATGGTATTATGATATAGTTCAATTAATGTTTCTCTTATTAAGGGTATTACTGTGCCTCTTTTCATGTATTTAAGAGACAAAGGTATATTATCTTTCTATAGCTTTTGTCTATATTTTAAAATTATTGGTCTTTTAAATTATTGATTTCTAGAAGATTTTATTACATTAGAACTTTTGTACAGTATGAGTTATGAGGAATTTTCCCAGATTTTGGTTTATCTTTTGAGTTTTTTATAGTTTTGGCCATACACAATTTTCTTAGCTTTTGTGAGTTAAATTTATTAATATGGTTTTGGTTTTTAAAAGATCAATAAAATAAAAGCACATGAACACCTCAATATGATGAAAAAATATCTCTCTCATTCCCAGATCTAGCATCATACTTATTTGGAATACACTGGATGTAAGAAACAAAGAAGAATGTCCAACATCAACACTACAGTTAACATTATATAAAAGGTACTAACCAAGAAAAATACAAGAGAATGAAAATGAGAGTTAAAAACATACCGAGGCACAACCAAAACAAAAAAAAATGCAAGACCCATATGAAGAAACCATTGTAAATGCTACTGTAGGACAAAAATGAAGACTTGAATTAATGGGAAAACCTACCTTGGACTAGAAGATCCAACATTGTAAAGAGGCCAATTTGTTTGAAATTATCTCATACATTTTATATACAACCCTCCCAAAAATTACAGTGTGTTTTTTTGTTGTTTTGTTTGTTTTATTTTGCTTTTCTCATTTTAAGAACTAGACAAGATAATTGAAAATTTGTATGGAAAAAAATCATACATACAATAATATCCAAGAAAACCCTGATATAGAAGAGCAATAGAGGCAGATTAGCTCTAACATATTAAAATTTATTCTAAATTCTTAATAATTAATAGTATGTTAATATCACATTATTACCAATAGACTAATAAAATATTATAACAAATCCAAAAGTATGTCTAATATAAACAGAAATTTTGTTTACAATAAAGATGTCATCCCAAATCAGTGCAGAAAGGTAAACTATTTTATAAACATCTTGGGACACCTGAATAACCATCTAAAACAAAATATTAGATCCATACTTTAGGTACAGCAAGTACCAGATAATTCAAAATGGATCAATAGTCCTAAAAAAGGGAGGAAGAGAGGGAGAAAGGAAGGGATTAAAGCACTAAAAACGCATTCCATGTGAGTTCTTTCATAACCTGAAAATGACAAAACTTCCAACTAGGAAGCAAATAAACATTTTGGTGTTTTTTAAGTGTTTTGTACAATTCTAAAACTTCAAGACTTTTTTTTCTTGAATAAAATACCAGCCTGGGCCAAACCTTAAGCAGACAGTTTTGAGAAATAATCAATTCTCTTTCTAGTAGATAGATATGCAGAAAAAAATCAGAAGACTATAAACACAGAGAATAAACGAGATTTTAAAGGGTCTCTGACTAAAATACTAAAGCAAAAATTCTGAGAGACCTTTCGAGTTAAATATGTTAATCCCTTGTATATTTTAAAAAGAACATGGATTACCATGATTTACAGTCACAAGACACAGGTTCAAGTTTCTATTCTCTCACTTACCAACAACATGACCCTAGAAAATTACTCAATTTTCTGAAATTTAATTTTTTAATCAACAAATGGGATTAATGGAAAGAGCTCTATCGATATCCCCAGGTTATTGTTTTGATAAAATAATCTAACATATCTGCAAATACTTTATAATCTACAAAACTATACAAATACAGTTATATATATGGTATATGTTTCAGCACAAAAAGTATGTATCTATTTTAACATGAGAAATTCAGTTTAATCAAGTTTCTGAAGATATTATATAGCATCCTAGCAGTTTTGGGATTTATAGAGAGGAAGTTAAAACAAGTTTATTACTGTCTATGACACTCACTTTATTGATGTGAATCTTATTTAAAATGGAACTGAATAAATGAATAAAAATAATTACTCTAGATGACAAATTGTCATCTACTGGAAGTCAGTGGGTAGAGGCAGCAGCAGGTACTATGAGAAATCGAGGCAGAGGCACATCCTTAAAGCCCATCACTGAAGCCAGCTCATGTGGCAAAGCACACAACAGACATGTGGCAAGGGGGCCTGAGCTGCAAAAGAAGCACCAAGAGCAGCCATCTGTCTTCCCATTCAGAACCACCACCTCTGTATCCAAGCCTCCATCAAGAACTTCCAAAGGGCCATGCTCATAATAAACTGGAAAATGATGGCTTCTGGTATTTAGTAACTCAGAGGACAGGACTTTCCAATACTATGTGTAATACACTCTGACAAGAAAAAGGCATTTCAAATAAGGCTACTAGGAGGAGGGGAGTAGCTTTAGTTTTGCTTTGTACTCTTAACCTTTGTGGGCAGGCAGTAGTCTTACTCAACAATACCCAGGTAGTCTTACTCAACAATACTCAGATGGACTATTTATATCTAGATAAGAAAATGACTTAGAATAATCAGGCCCACCTGTAATGGGCCAAAGGTACATAGTTAACTATACAAACTCACATACTTTAAAGAACACAGAGTGGGTTCTGATCCCATTGTCTGTTCACAAAAAATGAAAAACCAATGCCTCTTCCCCTGCCTCTCCAAAAAAGAAAGAAGAAAAAAATATTTTGTGATTAGCAAAACATTTTTGATCAGACTAGTATGAATCCTTTCACTATGTTGCTTAGTTTTCACACCACAGTTTGCTCCTTTCCTTAAGTTAGCACTGTTAATTTAAAAAATAAATAAAAATCCTTCCCCTATCTTCATTCATTTGCCCAATGAATGACTTTTATAAATTGCATTATTCCAGTAGTCATCAGCAAAATTCTACATAGGACTAAACCGCCCTGATATGCAGATTGCTCATGCTGCATATGATATGCAGATTGCTCGTGCCTGTGGTGACACCTAGAATGAATAAAGTGTACCTCTAATTGGAGGGTTCTGCATCTTGGTCCCACCTACTGTCAGTAGTATGCTGGAGTTGGCTTGATCCATGTGACAGAGCTAATTACATGCATTTCTTCCCAAACCTGAAACCAGAAACGTCATGGTGGTAGCTTGAAATCATCCATGACAGGAGTATTTACACCACAGAAACTGGCAAAAGCTAAAAATCAGCCCCCTCCCCCACAAGAGAGCCATATGTTAGTCATTTCCAACATACTTGACACTGTTCTCTCCAGAGAACCCCTGTTCTCTGTCCAGTTGTGATAAACAGTTCTTTAAACACATTTTGGCAGTAAGATTTGCATTCACTCACAATAAATACTGAAAATGAGTGCCCCCTCCTACCAAAATATAGAAAGCATGCTCCATCAGGTATAACACCATACCTTCCCAAAATAAGCCTTGAACTGTTAACTATGTAATCATTTAATGGCACTATTGGGAACCCATTCTTGAAAAGTATTCGCATTTCTTGCTGACACAAATTAAGTCCAACCTTTTTTGTAGTGAATTATTTGGTTGGTTGGTTTCTAAACTTCCCTCAATGCACTAAGATCACCAGGATTTAATGGTAGTTTGCTGAGGCTGAAGTCAAATGGCTGAGTGAGTCCAGCCAGATATGAGAAAGTTTCATAGTGTGACCGTTTTCCATGTTTTACTGTTTGCAGCAAACCAAAAGTTGAAATAGTAAGTTGCACAAAGTTGAAAGTGTGGAGGGTGGGAGGTGGAGAAGCTGGACTGCTGCTGTTCAGTGATCAAGGACTTAGAAGCTGCTGTTCTGGAGCAACAGCGTAGGTGGAATGCTGGTGCCAAGTGGGTTCTTTTTTTCTGCACCCCACTTCCTTTCCTTGCCTGTGGCTTTCAACAAATATGGTGGTGGGACGGTCAAAATCAACATCATGATCCTTCTCAAATTCCAATTTGAAATATTCTTTCAATAGATGTGTCCTACAATGTTTGCTACAGGCTGTGTTCTATAGCCCCCAAATCATATAGTGAAGCCTTAACACCCCTATACCTGAGAATGTGACCATTTGGAGATAAGACCTTTATATAAATAGTTGCATTACAATGGGATTATTAAGGTGGGCCCTAATCTAATATGACTAGTGTTCTTACAAGAATAGGAAATGAGAATATAGACAACATAAAGAGGCACCACTTGAAAACACTGAAAGAAAACAGCTATTTACAGGTTAAAGAGACAGGTCTCAGAAGAAGTAATCCTTCAGACAGCTTGATTTTGGACTTCCAGCCTCTAGAACCGTGAGAAAATAATTTGCTGTTGAAGTCACCCACTCTGCAGTGTTTTGTTATGAAAGTCCTAACCCCTAGTTACTTAGCCCTGGTGTTACTAAAACAGGATGCTTTTGTGTTAGAGACTGAAATGCACCTCCCTGAAATTCTTATGCTGAAGACCTAACCCCCAATGTGGAGACACAGCCTTTGGGGAGGTAATTAAGGTGAAATGAAATCATACAGCATGGGGCCCAAATCATCGGATAGCACTGGTGTCCTTACAAGAAGAGGGATAGTCACCAGAGTGACTCTCCCCTCTCTCTCATCTCTCTCTCCATACTCACTGAGGAAAATCCTTGTGAAATTACAGCCAGAAGGTGGCCTTCTACAAGTCAGGAAGAGTCAAGAAGAGAAGACTTACCAGAACCAAACTCTGACAGCAACATGATCTTGGACTTCTAGCCTCCAGAACTGTGAGAAAACAAATTTCTATTGCTTAAGCCACTGGTCTGTGGTATTTTGTTATGGCAGCCTGATCAGATTAATCCACTCTTCCTTTGTATGTTTTGCTGCTGAGTAGGCATCAGAGCATTATTAAATGAATGGACTTAACCTGTGAGGCTCAATCCAAAATGGAATCTGAGAAGAAAATAATGTCTTAATTTAATTAATTTCCCCTTCCTTGTTCATCAATCTTCTTTTGACTTAATTTAACACCTTTTCTTGCTTTCATTTTAACCAGAGATTACACTGGTGGATGTAGGTTCATAGGAGAATCCAACACTGCTGAAAAGGTTTTCTGAACATCCAGCATGGTTGGCTTTCACTGCCAGGCATTCATTTGTTTTTTTTTTTTTTTTTTTTTTGAAATGGAGTCTTGCTCTGTCACCCAGGCTAGAGTATAGTGGTGCAATCTTGGCTCGCTGCAACCTCCACCTCTCGGGTTCAAGTAATTCTCCTGCCTCAGCCTCCCAAGTAGGTGGGATTACAGGTGCCTGCCATCATGCCTGGCTAATTTTTGTATTTTTAGTAGTGACGGGGTTTCACCACCTTGGCCAGGCTGGTCTTGACCCCCTGACCTCGTGATCCACCCACCTTAGCCTCCAAAAGTACTGGGATTACAGATGTGAGCCACCGCACCCGGCCTAGACATTCTTAACACATCAGTGTAAATCTCTGACTGCCATGCCATGGTAGCAACTGACAAGGTTGCATAAGAATGTTGTTTGCTATACAATTTCATAATTTTCACCCCTGAAAACATTTTTTTTCTGCATAATTGGTGTAGTTTGCATGTCATCAAAATCCAAGTTGAGTCCTAGTTAGAATTAAATTCGTATAATGATGAAAACTGAGCCTTCACTAAAGTGTCAAGCTTATGTGAGCAATCAACAAATACAAATCAATAGTAAAATAATATGTACTCTAATTTATACTATCATCCATGAGATCAACACAGGAGATTTGTATATATGAATTATTTGTTTTCACACAGCTCTACTTTGTGTCTCTTTAAATTTGTGACTTTTTAATCCTAATGTCTTCCACGTTGTAGGTATTAATTTATCTTACTGTGACCAGGCTAGAATTTTTATTGCATGTAAAATTTCTTATTGATCTTGGGATCTCCCATCTTCTAGTAGAGTGGCTTGTACATAGTAGGTAAATGGAATTGAGTCAGAGAATGGAAGAAGAGCTCAATCCCCTTGATTTCATAGTAAAACAGTGGAGGGACTGAGATCAGTCTTCAAGGCTGCTGAATTCCAGACCCCTGTCATAGTTATTAATTGTGCAGGTATTATTTATCTTAATCATTCTAGCATTGCAAAATGAAGTTTTTATTGATCAAGTAATAACCTCTGTGGCTAGGTAGGATTATCTCAGAACTTTCAGATCAGTTATTCTGATGGGATGGTCTCAGCCATTCCCTACCAGACCTCCTAAATGTAACACAGTTTATTGGGTGTGAGAGACTTTCAAATGAGCTCATAATCAATGAGCAGTAAACATCTCATGGCAGTCAGAAGTGGCATGGACCCTTAGAACATGAATCAAATCCCTCTTAACTCTAATGCTGTGCTTTATTCTCAGTGTTTGTCTTTATCTTTCAGCTGCCTGGCAGTTTGGCTACATTTGTGCGAAGAAAAGGTATGCACAGTTGATTTAGAAAAAGGGTTTGTCTATAACTGAAATTTGCATATATGAGAATGTTTGCTTTTAAAGTCTTTGAAATATTAACATTTTATTCATGGTGATACACAGTTTAGCAATTTGGAATACATGACTGTTTGAAGAATGTCTTTAGAAGTTTTATGAGGGTGCCATGCATTTTGTAAACACAAATTTCCCAAGATTTGCAAGGTCATGGGTTAGATCTATGACCCCAATGTCATGATAATTTTGGCAACTTTTCCATGCCCATTCCTTGGATCTCTCCCTCCCCTCATTTATAACCACATCAATGTTGGCTCATCAACTGTGCACAGTCCTGCCTCTTTCCTGTGAGAATAAACATTTCGTCAAATGAAAACAGTTTCAAGACTAGGGTTTCCTTGGCCAAAGTTAAAATAAAAGCTTTCCCCTTATGTAATTAAGGCAGAGACAACTGTAGACATGTTCTAAATCCTTAAAATGCTCAATCCATCCACAGTCCCCATGTGTCCCACTGGAGCCAAAGTCATCTTAATTATGTATTCTAGGTAGAAGGCAAAAGACCAAATCCCGCCTCATCCGGACTTCAAAGCATTTCAAATCTCATCCACATCTCCTTGGTTTTTCTTTCACTTAATATTAAGTGTTCTATCATTATCCCTAAACTTTCTATTGGTGTACCACTTTTATTTAAAGAAATAAAATAGGCTGAATAAATCAATGATTGAGACCATTTCTCCCCAATGCCCAGTTCCCTCCTTGAGAATGAAGCACTTCATGTTAGTGACATAATTTATTGATGCATTGCCTTAGTCAAGGAATATTTCAAGGGAACCCAGGGGACGAGACTGATAATTAAGCTATGTGTGGTTAAGTTAATTCAGATTATATTGTTTTTGGAAAATCATGTTGTTGGTAATAGCATAATTGTGGGGAAAATTATTTTTAACATTGAAGTAGGCTTAGGTTGTGGACGTGGTCTAGGGCCATGTGTGAAGGGCCTAGGTAATAGGGCAGTTCGACTGTGTGCCCAAAGCCCCATGCCAACAATTTTTTATATATGTCATCCAATTGAAAAGCATCCCATGCAGTCTGTAAAAATTAGATATTAAAAAGGAGTTATCAATAGTCTGAAAGATGTATATGCATGGTGAAGAAGGTATGAATGAGGGCACATATTTGTGTGGATAAAGAGAAGGAAGAAGTAGGGAGTGATTGACAAGTGGATGCATATAATTATTGATGCATATACTTGTAGACACCAGAGATGTGTACAGTAGAGGAACACAATCAATGCTCAACCATCTGGAATCAGGCAGTGGACACAGAAATAAATACCTTAGTCTCACTCTGTGGTCTTTGATATACTCAACTGGTAAATTCAACCAGAAGCTGTGAAGCCAAGGAGTTTGCTGACACCATTCACACTGGTCACTTCCCAAGGCACCTAGCAGAATTTTAAAAGATGGAGGATAGACCTCCCAAGACTACTAAACCAGGAAGAAGTTGAATCCCTGAATAGACCAACAACAGGCTCTTAAACTGAGGCAATAATTAGTAGCCTACCAACCAAAAAAAGTCCAGGACCAGACGGATTCACAGCTGAATTCTACCAGAGGTACAAAGAGAAGCTGGTACCATTCCTTCTGAAACTATGCCAATCAATAGAAAAAGAGGGAATCCTCCCTAACTCATTTTATGAGGCCAGAATCATCCCGATACCAAAGCCTGGCAGAGACACAACAAAAAAAGAGAATTTCAGACCAATATCCCTGATGAACATTGATGCAAAATCCTCAATAAAATACTGGGAAACCAAATCCAACAGCACATCAAAAGCTTATCCACCATGATCAAGTGGGCTTCATCCCTGGGATGCAAGGCTGGTTCAACATATGCAAATCAATAAATGTAATCCAGCATATAAACAGAACCAAAGACAAAACCACATGATTACCTCAATAGATGCAGAAAAGGCCTTCGACAAAATTTGAACAGCTCTTCATGCTAAAACTCTCAAACAATTCAATTAGGGTATTGATGGCACGGAGTCTCAAAAGAATTAAGAGGCTATTATTACAACTCACAGCAAGTATCCATAGCTGAGTGGGCAAAACTGGAATCATGTCCTTTCGAAACTGGCACAAGACAGGGATGCCCTCTCTCACCACTCCTAATTCAACATAGTGTTGGAAATTCTGGGCCAGGCAACAGGCAGGAGAAAGGAACAAAGGTATTCGACTAGGAAAAGAGAAGTCAAAGTGCTCCCTGGTTGTGGTAGATGACATGATTGTATATTTAGAAAACCCCCATCATCCACAGCTCCAAAATTTCCTTAAGGCGCTGATAAGCAACTTCAGCAAAGTCTCGGATACAAAGCAAGGCAAAAGTCACGAAAGCATTCTATACATCAACAACAAACAGATCAGTGCAAATAAATGAGTGAAGCTCCATTCACAACTGCTTCAAAGAGAATAAAATCCCTAAGGAATCCAAACTTACAAGGGTGTTGGAAGGACCCTCTTCAAGAGAACTACATATCCACTGCTCAACGAATAGTAAAAGAGGGACAGCAAAAAAATGGAAGAATAATTCCATGCTCAATGGAATAGAGAGAGATCAATATCGTGAAAATGGTCATAATTGCCCAAGGTAGATCATAGATTGCAGGCCATCCCCAGCAAGCTACCAAATGACCTTTTCCTCAGCAGAACGGGAAAAAAACTACTTTCAAAGTTCAGTATGGCAACAAAAAAGAGCCTCATTGCCAAGACATCCTAGTCAAAAGAACAAGCTGGAAGGCATCAATGCTGCCTGACTCAAACTAATACTACAGAGCTACAGTAAGACAAACAGCATGGTACGTGGTACCAAAAACACAGATATATAGACCAATGAACAGAACAGAGCCTCTCCAGAAATAATACCACACATGTAGCGACCATCTGATCTTTGACAAACCGCGTGACAAAAACAAGAAATGGGGAAAGATTCCCTCCTTTAATAATAAGGCTGGGAAAACTGGCTAGCCATGATTAAGGAAAGGCTGAAACTGATCCTTCCGTTATGACTTTAAGACAAAACTTAATTCAAGATGGGATTAAAGGACTTAAATGTTAGACCTAAGAACCATAAAAACCCTAGAAGAAAAACTTAAGCAATACCATTCAGGACATAGGCATGGGCAAGGACTTCATCACTGAAACACCAAAAACAACAGCAACAAAAGCCAAAATTGACAAATGGGATCAAATTAAACTAAAGAGCTTCTGCACAGGAAAAGAAACTACCCTCAGAGTGAACACGCAACCTACAGAATGGGAGAAAATTTTTACAATCTACCTATCTATCTGACAAAGGTCTAATATCCAGAATCTACAAAGAACTTAAACAAATTTACAAGAAAAAATCAAACAACCCCATCAAAAAGTGGGTGAAGGATATGAACAAACACTTCTCCAAAGAAGACATTTATGCAGTCAACAAACACATGAAAAAATGCTCATCACTGGCCATCAGAAAAATGCAAATCAAAACCACAATGAGATACCATCTCACACCAGTTAGAATGGCGGTCATTAAAATGTCAGGAAACAACAGGTGCTGGAGAGGATGTGGAGAAATGGGAACACTTTTGCACTGTCAGTGGGACTGTAAACTAGTTCCACCATTGTGGAAGACAGTGTGGCGATTCCTCAAGGACCTAGAACTAGAAATACCATTTGACCCAGCCATCCCATTACTGGGTATATACCCAAAGGATTATAAATCATGCTGCTATAAAGACATATGCACATGTATGTTTACCGTGGCACTATTCACAATAGCAAAGAGCTTGGAACCAACCCAAATGTCCATCAATGACAGACTAGATTAAGAAAATATGACACATATACACCACTGAATACTATGCAGCCATAAAAAAGGATGAGTTCATGTCCTTTGTAGGGACATGGATGACGTTGGAAATCATCATTCTGAGCAAACTATCGCCAGGACAGAAAACCAAACACCTCATGTTCACACTCATAGGTGGGAACTGAATAATGAGAACACTTGGACACAGGGTGGGGAACATCACACACCGGGGCCTGTCATGGGGTGGGTGGAGTGGGGAGGGATAGCATTAGGAGATAAACCGAATGTAAATGACAAGTTAATGGATGCAGCACACCAACATGGCACATGTATACATATGTAACAAACCTGCACGTGGTGCACATGTACCCTAGAACTTAAAGTATAATAAAAAAAATACAAAAAAAATATGAAACACACACACACACACACACACACACACAGATGGAGGGTAGATACAGAAGGCCCACGAAAAAATATTTAGTACTGCTCTCTTTCTCATTTCCTGTGCAGTACTCTTCGCTGATTGAGTGTCGAGTCTTCCAGGATGCAGAGGCTGTCGGAGAAGCACCGTAACTCACCAGACATTTGGATGACGCTCACATTGGGTAGAGCCTATGATAATCTGGTGCTCAGGAAGTATTCAGGTTTCTTCCCAATTATACTCTTGAAAACTTAAAATTACTTAAAATTATGTCCCATGAACAGACTAGGTAGCTTCATTTGGGATCACTGTGTATCAGTAACTAAATGTCTTTTTAATCTTTATTTCTAATTTTGGAATGAAGCCTTTAGAAACTGAAAACCACAGGGTAGTGAAATATAACCATTTTCTTACTGTTTTCTTAATTTGAAATACGCTTGAAGTTTTGGAAAATCAACAAAAAACTAATTGAAACCTAAGAAATGGAAGGGCAAAAATCCTGGGCTACGTCTCTATGCACACCACTGTCTCCAGGACCTAGAATCATGACAATACCTAGCACCCTTTAAATATCTGCTTAATGGGTTAATGAATTAGTTGTTAGTTTCTGTCTATGGCAAAATGGTAAGTACAAAGGACCTTGAATATCCGGTAGTTTGGCCATGACCCATGAGAGGAATAGCATAATCCATATGGCTCAGACCCAATGGGAAGTCATCATTCATCATTTATATATCTAGAACAAGGGGTCAGCGATGAAGAGGAGTAAAATGAGTGAAAACAGTAACTTCATAGAGGACTTACTATGTGTTAAGCACTGTGCTGGGTCCTTTATACAAAAGTCTTATTTAATTCTAAAAACAACCCTATAAATGAGACACTAGTATTTATTCTACAGATAAGAAAACAGAGCAGTAAGTGTAAAAAGCAAATCATTCAAAAGAAACAGAGAAAAGTGAAATAAAGTGTTGCTCAGGTCAGAGATATAAAGCACCAGAAATTAAATTCTCCTTAAAATGTTGACATATTAATTTAACACTTTCACGAAAAATCACAACCAGCAACGTGCTTACTTAAGGAATGTGTGTGTATGTTTGCACATGTATGCACATTTCCATCAGACGATAAAACTAAATCCCCCTTTGGAAAAATATAATGAACAAATCCAGAAAATTGTTTCACCAAAACCTCCTATAAATGATCTCAGTTCTGTTCTGGAAGAAACTACTCTCCAAGGTGAAATGAAATAAGCCTTACTTTCAACATTCACTGTCTCTTTGTGCTGTTCATGAATAAACTGGGCTAATTGTTGAATGTGAGAAGTGATGATTTTATGATATATATATATATATATTACTGCCCCAAAATTATTACTTGTTAAATTCATCATCTTTAACCAACAGGTTAGGCTAAATCTAGAAGAAACAGGTAAGATTCTCAATGTGCACTGCTGTACACACTTTGCAATCCCCACATTTATGTGCAACAGGTAACTCCAGTTACAGAGTCCACAAACCTGAAACACTGAAGGAGTTTCAAATATCACATAACATTTCAATATTTAATATGTATTCTAAGCATATCAATTTCTGCATATAAAGAGTGACTAGCACATCATACATTACCATGTCATACTAGTTCTGAGGAACAACGGCTTTCAATTTAAAGAATAAAACACCCTCCAGCTGAAGAAAATTCTCACATTACAATATGTTTAAAAGAATCTATTCCAGTTGTGGTTGGTTGTCTATGAGAAATCTTTTCATAGGGGAAAATTGAACATTCCCATGTGAAAGTCTTTCTTTCAAGAGAAAAAAAAAAACTGTACATTGCATTTTATACAAACTAGGTGAATTCAAAATGATGGATCATTTCAAAAATATTCATTATACTATTTACTTACATAAATGTGGTTGTATAAAAAGTAAAAAAGGAATGCATTCACAATTGGTTTAAGTAATTTTCTCTTGGCAAACCACCATATAAAACAGGGGCGTCATGGCGCCACAGAATTCTGAATTGTGGTAGAGCATCATCAGTACACATGGCATTAATCTTTGTCTCGTTGCAGGAGACACCCTTGCTTGCATTAGCAGGCTGCCTCTTAAATGGAAGATGCTGTAATGTAACTCAGGTTTAAATAACACAATAAATAAGAACTCAATTTCTCTTTAGTCTTTGTTACTAATCTTTTCCAAGACCTCTTTGTTAAAGTGCTTCAACATCTACACAGTCTAATGTAAATGACAACTTTTTTGGAGGGGTACAGAGACTCTCAAAAGAGCATGGTAAAGGAAGAAGCTTGAGGGGTTAATATCAAAATTTAGTATTTAACATGTTAAGCAATCAAAATACTTTTAAAAAAACATATGTATGTAAATGTTACATAATTACTTACCCCACTTTCTTGTCTTTTAGCAAACTGACAGTCCCAGTATTTTGGAAATCTCACTGTTTTATATCACTTCATGCTCTCCATGACAAGGGGAACATTTAGCTGTCTTTAATGTCTTTTAATTAAATACACAAAGCATTCTTAAAGTCTTCTTTCTCCAAATATAGATATGCTTTCATATAACAGATTTTTCCAAATACATTTTTCTATTGAACTGAGAAGCTTTCAGAAACTGTCCCCACTGAACATAATGACTATTTAAGGAAACAAGCTATTTATGTGGAAATATTAAGAGGGATGATTTTGATAACCCACACTCAAGGCCAAAATAAGGATCATTGGGACTTTTACTGAAGAAGTTAATGGAGGCCAGGCCATTGGCAAATGACCTTGAAATCCCTCGATGTAGCCTCAAATTGGCTTCAGCACAAGCTTATTATTAATGCAGACAGCTAGTTTATACCATGAAAAGCACATGGTATCTCTCTCTCCAAAACCATAGCTGTCACTCAGGCACCCGCAGATTCAAATAAAAGCCATCGATGTGACAACAGTTTTACACTTTTACATATTTTTACCAAATATCACAAGTTTATTAATCAGTATTTTATGTTGTCTAAGAAAATTATAATTCATCTGCTCAATGGCAGCTTTACATATGTATATTTAAAAATTACTATATAAAAGTATAAAAACGTATTACAACACTTGATTTCGATTTTAAATTGTATTTGTCTCTCTGACTATGCCCCAGAGTAATGCCCCAGACATACACATAAAAAATCTTTAATTTTCAGGTACCTCAATATGTTAAAACTATTTTCTCTAATGTTATTAAAAATTGACATATTTCAGAGCTTGCACACACACACACACACACACTCACTCTACCCAGTCAGAAAGGAACTGTTTGTTCAGTTTGCAGATATGAAATCATTAGGGACTGGATTTCACTACGGGAAATTTGAGTATCATGTACTGTTAATGCAAAATAAAGAAATAAAGCCTGGGAAGTTAGAAGATTATTTTTTTTGGAAATGCATGTTTAGAACTTAAGAAAGAAAAAAAATTAAAAACATCTTCTAATGGTAAAGCATTAACAAATACTTTTTCATATGAATAAAATCTGTAATCAGTTAGATAAGAGCAATGTGCCTTTTTTTGGCATTTAATCAAACAATGAAATCATATACACATTTCCTGACACAAAAGACAAATGATGTAATAATCTGAAGGAGTTTCTCTATCTCCTTGGAACTTTGCATACTTGACTTGTTTTCCATATTTTGTGACTTTAAATGGTGGGAAAATTATATTAAAATGCTTGTAGCAGTTCCTCTAAACTAGCATCCTTTTTGTTTTATTGTATTTAATATAAAAGCAGCAATTATTTGATTTCAAAGTTATGAAAATATGTACCTTATGAGAAAACAAGCAATTTAAGCTTTAATTGGTGTCATTTTTCACAGAACTGGCAAGATTCTTGCATCCCTGGCACGTTGTTTTTCTATAAAACTGCAGAGCTGCCTTCAATGAACGTTTTACGAACGCAAACGTTGTTATATGAAGGTATATGCATAGATGCCTGGAAATATAAGATTTCTGGTGGGAGTTATTTACAAAAGATGTATTTCATTTGTTACTGTGTGTGTAACAACTCCTATTATTCTCAATGTTTCTCTCTTCTCAATAAGACTGTTCTTAGCTCATGTCTATGAAACACTGGGACTTATGTCTAAAGTAAAATAAAAGCAGACGCTTTGATGAGGGAAAAATAGAACACTTGAGAAAAGCATATAAGAAATTATAATTTTGACTAAAAGAAAACCCTATTATAATATGTTGAAAGGTTAATTTTGGTTTTAATCAGAAGAAAGATAATATAGAATATGTACCGACAGGCTTGCTTCACATAAATTACATAGAGGCACCACAAGACCATTTTCTGAAGTGTTGCCTTACCATGAATACCTTTACGTATTCTGTTCATATTATATATTTCCCACACTTTCCAAAACAGTGCTCTGTTCTGAAGGACAAATGTTTTATATATGTATTGAGAGATTTCACTATCTTCTCATTTCTAAGGACTTTAGTGATTTCCACACCTGGGGAGGTATTTCTTTGTTGTTTTGTTTTTTAATGAAAATTCCCAGAGCCACTGCCAAGGTTTCATTTTCAAAACATCAGAATAAAGGTAGAGAATCTGTGTTTTTAAAAAAATATCTAGTTGGTTTCTATAAGCAGCCAGATTTGAGGGAAACTGCAGATTAGTGGACTTTATGCAGAAAGTTCCTATTGGGGGACTGGATGTTAGGATATATAAGTATTCTTTATATTTCATTTACATCTTAGTCTTTTTTTAATGTTGGCCATTTTTGTTAATAACCATGGCTAATATACACTCCATGTTACTGTATGCCAGGCACTAAGCTAACCACCTTGTACGCCTGTATCTCGACAATCCTAAAATACAGATAAAAATGTATTCTTTCCTCTTTAGAGATGAAGACAATTTTTGTTAGGGAGTAATGTACGATGGTCAGGCAGCAAGTGATGAACAAGTAAGAACTAGAATCTAGGTTTGTGTGACTCTAAAGGTCACTTTTCTAACCACTATTCTATATAGGAGATTCAAACAGAAAGAGAGCTGCACATGTTTTGAAAACCTTTTCATGTTAGCTACCCAAATTAAATATTAACACCACTAGGAATTATGTGATCTGAACTATTGATATCTCGCTCATGAGTATCATTATTGGTTTGATTCAATTTTGATTCAAAATGAACCACCCAACACTGATGGAATGGCATCAGAACAAGCTTTTCCATTGCTGCCACTTTCCACAAAAATCAATATTAAAAGGTTTTAAATAGTAGCTCAGTGAGAGCAAAAGTATCTATATGTTCAGTCTTTCAACTACTAATCCAAGACTACATGAAAACTCTACCAAGATATGACCAAAGATACTGTTGGGGAAGTTTAAAAGATTTTTTTTCTGGGAAACAGACAAATGCACTTCCAAATGGGTATCAATGAATTGTGTGTCTTTCAGATATGTCCTTTGATCCCGGGAGTTTTCCATGATCTTTCCAATTTGGGTTTTGGGTCCCGTAGCACTGTGAGATCACACCATTCAGAGCACTAATCTGTGAGTTGCTGAGGGGCAAGGCTTCTGCCATTTTTCTCTCTATCCCCAGATATAAGCGTATAGTTCTGAGCATGCTAAAAACTTTTCTGGAAAGGGCCAGATAATAAATATTTTAGTTTTTTCAAGCTGTATAATCTCTGTGCCAATGACTCAACTTTGCTACTGGGATACAAAGAACAATCAAACATAATATGTAAATAAATGGGTGTGGCTCTCACCAATAAAACTTTATTCGTGGTCACTAAAATTTGAATTTCAAGTAATTTTATGTTTCACAGTCTTCTTTTGATTTTTTGCAACCATTTTAAAAAGTAAAAAAAAACTGTTCTTGGTTCACAAGCCATATAAAAATAGTCAGAGGGCCAGATTTGGCCAGTGGGCCATAGTCTGCTGATCTCTGCCCTAAGCAGTCAATACACATGGTTGTCTGGTTGACTGGCTAGATAATTGTGAGAAATTAGTTGCTATTTAGGTTGAACACATGATGAGGGTATGCATGCAATAAAATAAAAGCCTGTGTAATGACATTCAATTTCCAATATAGAAATAATTATAAAGGACAGAAAAAGTACTTCTAAGGTAGTAATTAATAGGCAAAGCCAAAATGACGCAGAACTACATAATTAATATCAAATTAAAAGATTTCTGGATAAATTCACAGTGCATGTAGACTCACACAATAAACTATAGCAGTCTGTCCTCACCAAATGGCAGGGACTTTGGTGGCCTGTTAGCTGCTTCTGTGATATCTTGCTCTCCATCCTGATTGATCTGGCTTTGGAAAAAAAGGAGCTTCTATTCCCATGTCTGGTTCTCACTCTCTGCTCCCCCACCCAGGCTCATATCCAATTATTTAATTATTTGAGCACATTGGCTGGTATGCTTTCATGTGACTCTTTAGGCAGATGGGAGGTCTTTTGCAAATAATTGTATTGTGTTCTGGCATTTTTCATGTTACTATTTTAGGGTTGAAAGAAATTTTTAGCTTGTGATGGGAAAGTATCTTGCAAGACATGGAGTCCATCCAGGTGAATCTAGGATGGTAATTACAGGACTGTGCTGGTGCCAAAGGTGAGGGTCGGGACTGGGGCAATGGTGGAAGGACACACTCTGTCCTTGCCTCCCACCTGAAACCCCTAATTTCAGAAAAATTTATCTCTCCATTCCCATTAATCCCCCCTGAGAAAATTAAGCCATAAGACTTGACATAACATATGACATCCCATTCTAATATGGGTTTCTTAAAATGGCCAGTCCTGACAGGCACAACACCCTCTCCTCTTTCTGACATTGCTGAGATGCCTGAACTTCTAGAAGGCGGGAGTCAAGTCCCTGATCCTCTTCATATTGGCCAGACCACGTCACTCCTGCACTCAGAGGGTATCTTTTATCCTCTTCAACCTGAATCACTCAGAAGCAAGTGAATGTGTGAAGTCTTATTGGGTTTACTTATTAGGAAAAGTGATGTACATTATTTTAGAAGTTATCTTTTGAACTTTATGAAATGATACTAGATGCTGTTTACAAATTATTTAATCTCATCTCTGAATTGAAAATACTTGACTCCAAAAGGAAACAGTGGATGGCATTATGATGTGGGGGACTCAAGACACTTGCTCACAACAGTCATCATAATGTGTGATCAAATATTTGTTTCCTCCAGTACTTCCACTTGTTATTTATTACCTACTAGACTAAGTCTCACAGGAGTTAGGATTGTCTGTTTCTACAATAGTGTAAGACAGAGGGCCCAGTATACAGCAGGTACTCACAAAATGTCTTGAATGAATAAATAGTTAAAATGACAAATGTTCATAGTTGTTTACTCATAACAGGAAATAAAAGCACACTTTTTGTCCTGTACATATCACAGTGCTAGGAAAACACTCGATAAATGTCTCTGCCTTAGTCCAAGGTCTTCTCCTCTCAAGCACACATGCGTCGGCTTCTGCTCAACTACTCACTCCTGTGATTTTGACCTTTTGCTACACCTGTATATATGCCACCTTCCTTACCAGAGCCCATATTACTTCACTGGCTTTCTTTCCCCACTTCTGTCTTCAGGTACTTCCACAGCTCTTCTGGGCCTAAATAATGTCTCCAACTCCCTAAGGTAACACTTCCATGGTATATGCCAGTAGTGAAGATATCACTAATTACCCTAACTGCTATTTCTCTTAGAATAAAGAGGATGACATTTATATACATGATACATCTATTGCTCACTCCCTTTAACATTGAAATAATGCTGTCAACCCATGCTACACGCCAGTTAGATGTTCATCTGCTTCTGGACATTGGTCACAAAGTCTAAATCTCCTGTAAGACATCAAGAGACCAGGCATACTGAGCAGTGGTGACCAGATTTCTCAGAGCTTTTGAGTGCCTATACTAAGAAAACAGTCACAGAAGTATGGGATATGCATACTGGATAGATGGAAGGAAAGGTATGATCATTTCCTAACCACTTCATTAAGTTTCACAAAGGCAAATTAGTTAAGTTATTGTGATCAACTACTAGAAATACAAACTTAGCGATGCTGTGCAGAAAGAAAATTTATTGTAAAGATACTGGGCTGTCTCGTGAAATCTAGGGCTAGGGATGTGGTCAGGTCTCAGGGAAAAGATTTAATCAAGAACTTACAAAGATGAGGTCTGTCTTCTCTGTCCCATCTCTCCTCTCTTCTTTGCACATATGTTCAGTTTTCCTCTGTTTCTGAGCTGTCCTCTGCTTCCTAGACCATATGGTCTACCTTTATGACAATGGAGGAAATGTACATCATACTGGTCCAGCCACCTAAGGCTCCAAATCCAAAACTCCAGACAGGGATTTTTTTACTACGAGTTCTTATCCCTGGACTAGTCCACTATTAAGCTGCAACCATGTGGAAGAGAGGGGGTGAGTGGAGGGAAATTTCTGGAAAAGTTGTCAGTTGACGGGTATCTCATAGGCAATGTTATGAAAAATGTACCACAAAAAGGAAAGTATGAGCTAAATATGCCTCACAACCCCGGATTTTAAGATAGGAGAGAACTCCTCTGTGAATGGAGAAGACTAGGAAGCAGGAAGGGTCACAACAAGGGACATGTAAGTAATTATCTCTGACTCATGTCGAAAGTGAAAGGGAGTTCTGACATTATTAGTTTTCTCTAAGTTATCAATATTGTTATTGAATGAATCCTTAAACTTTCAGGTGCTATGTCCTCATATTCTATTCTAAGTGAAGATCAGAAGCAATGGCAAAATGAGCACTAGTTGAGACTAAATGAATTGGGCAAATCTAGGCAATTTCTCAAGGAATGTTGTATCCTAAGCTCAAAGAGAACAATCAGCAGATTCTCCTTATTGGTTCCATGTTTATGTACCATGTTCAGGCAGTTCATTTATGACTATAGATATCAAACTAAATACTATGAGGCGCCTTTAATGAATCTCAGGTCCTAGTAAATATCTGTGAAACAGTGTTAACTGCTTTCAGAGAATTATATAGACAGAGTTACAGGTTCATGGTGGAAGACAAAGTTAATTCAGCTAAAACATCAAAGAAGACTTCAAAAAGCAAGTGGCATTTCACTTGAGCCTGAGCAAATGAGTCCAAGTTTTTCAGGTAGGAGAAGTACAAAAAGACATCCTATTGTACTACAAATGGTGTAGCACAAACAATATTTGGCAGTATCATGTTTTCTGATTTTGTTCACCCCAGGAACCAAAAACTTAACAAAAGATAATTATATACGGCCAATTTAAGGCCCGGTATCAATCCATGAGGAGTGGCAGCACTTTATGAAGACCATAACATAGTAGATGAAAAGACTGAAGCAACTCCATGTAACCAGAAAAATATACACAATTCTCCCAATCATAGTTCTATCCAGCAATCTCTAAGTGATAGTCTGAGTGTTGGGCATGAATGCTGAGACTCATTGCTCTTCCAGGCTGGACATTCCTGCTTCTCTGGGTTCAACCATTGTGGATCCTCCTCTATCAGCCTGCTACTCTTTTTTATTTCTTTATTTATTTTGAGACAGAGTCTCACTATGTCACCCAGGCTGGAGTGCAGTGGCATGGCACAATCTGAGCTCATGGCAACCTCTGCCTCCTGGGTTCAAGCAATTGTCTTTCCTCAGCCTCCCGAGTAGCTGGGACTACAGGCCTGTGCTGCCACACCCGGCTAATTTTTGTATTTTTAGTAGAGACAGGGTTTCACCATGTTGGCCAGGCTGGTCTCGAACTCCTGGCCTCAAGTGGTCTGCCCACCTCAGCCTCCCAAAGTGCTGTGATTACAGGTGTGAGCCACTGTGCCCTGCCACTTGCTACTATTCTTGACGCTCACTAATATGCATTGTTCTTGTGTATCATTTGTTGTTATTTATAGGAAATTTGTATATTTCCTAGTGGTCACATTTATTAAATACTAAGTCCACCATGGTATATTTAATGAGCTCAACTTTCCTCCAATACATTATGTAAATTAGTTGGCCCCCAGGACAGCGTCCTTCTCTTTCAACCACCTATGGCTCCTCAGCTTGGAGTCTGTGTAATGTATCTACTTGTTCAGGCTGACTTTCCGTGCCTCACTTTGACAAGGTAGACTCTATTTTTTTCTGATCTGCATTTTGTCTCTTTGTGCTCTATATGGCACAAACTGAGCTGAAAATAAAACTCCTATGAGCCAGAAAGAGGACTACCACCACATTTCTGCTTAAACGCTATTTAAAAAATCCTACCTCACTGCATATTTCAGCAGCATCTTTTACCATTTCACAATTATAGTCATGTCCTACTCAAAGGTATAGGAAAGTAATGCATGCACACGTTTGTGGGAAAGTGAATAATTACAATAATTATCTCTGAGTGGTTTGTGAGTAGCAGAGGTAAGTGGATATTTCAGGAGAGGTAAGAGAGGAAAATAATCAAAATGGTGATTTTCAATGATAGCAAAAACAGGTGGTGATATGAGTCTTCAGATCATTTTTAATATACTTAATAAATATACAGCCAGGTTGGCTAGGGCTAAAATCAGCTAAGAAAAAAAAAATGTAAAGGTACTATCTTGTGCGTGTGTGTGTGTGCGCGCGCGTGCGTGCATGTGTGTGTACACAAAGAAAATATATTTTTAATACTTTAGATACTTTTCAAGTAAATATTCTTTTGAAAGGAAAATTCTCATTTCTCATTAGATTATCAATAGGAGAGGAGGAATGTTTGATTTTTCAAATTAACGCTGTGAAAGAATTCAGTGAGAAAGAAGCAACTATCTGAAAAGCATAGCATTGAGATTTGAAGGAGTATGAAAAAATTTGGGCTGAATTCTGTTTTGTTTTGTTTTGTTTTTTTTATAGTCATTCCTTTCTATAATCACTGCCATGAATCTGCATGCATCTAGCAGTGAAATGCTGTATATTCTCAAAGCTCTAAAAATTCCTCAAAATAGCTCCAGTGGT
Organism: Rhinopithecus bieti; assembly: GCF_001698545.2. Taxonomy (NCBI): domain Eukaryota; kingdom Metazoa; phylum Chordata; class Mammalia; order Primates; family Cercopithecidae; genus Rhinopithecus; species Rhinopithecus bieti. The sequence goes on from NW_016811928.1 coordinate 698,143, forward strand.
TCAAAATATGCATGATGATCAAAATATCTACCTATAAATACTGTCGGTCTATCACATGATAAATAAACCATCAAATATTTGTACATTCACGTATGTATATAGAGAGAGTAGAGAGAAGAGGAGGCAGAGAGAATATTTCTGTTAATGCTTGCAACTAGTTGGCAAATATATACCCCACAATATGACTACATTGCTTGGGACTTATGGGAATATGTCTTTCTGTATTGTATACATACACATAAACATAGAAATTGGAATGTTCATATGTACACATGCATACATATTTTAAATAACATTTTAGATGCATTTTGAAAATACATATGCATATACATACTCACACACATTCTGAAATGCCATCATTCAACATAATTCATGATGTGTATTGCAATGTATCAAAGCAGAAACACATTCCAAAAAGAAATACTCACTGGTGCAATTAAATCATAAAGGAGTTTAATTTGTTCAGTTAGTAGCTAAATGTTTATTTCAACATTTTGGCCAGCAGTTTCTTTAATGAGACTGTACCTGGAATGAATTAAATTCAGTTATTATTTAAGCTCATGAGTTAAAGTATTTCTTCAGGGACTGCACTTATGCTTTGATGCATTTCAATGAATACTGTTCTTGAAAAGGTCTGTTTCAACTACTCTGAACTTGAAACCTGAAAAATACTTAGGATGGTCTGGTTTATGAAACTGATCATAAGATTTGTGGGCAAACAAGATGGGATACACACTGTCTTCTCATATAACAGCCTTATTGAAATATAATTTACTTATCATACAGTTTAGCCATTTAAAGCATATAATTCAATGTTTTTTAGTATATTCACAGAGTTGTGAAACAGCATTACAGTTTCGTAACTTTTCCATCATCCCGAAAAGAAACTCTGTATCCACCAGAAGTCATTCTCCATTTCCTCCCACCTCATCCTATCCCAGTCCTAGGTAACGTCTAACTTGCTTTCTGTCTTTATGAATTTACTTATTCTGGATATTTCACATAAATGGAACCATACAGTATATGGTCTCTTGTGACTGGATTCTTTCACTTGGAATAATATTTTAAGGTTTATCTATATGATAGCATGTATCACCACTTCATTTGTCTTTATGACTATCTAATATTCCATTGTATGAATATATCACATTTAATTTATTCATTCATCGTTTGATGAACATTCATGTTGTTTCCATTTTTGGCTATTATGAATAATGCTGCCATGAACATTTGTGCACTAGTTTTTCTGCAGACATATGTTTTCATTTCTTCTGTGTATACATCTAAGAGTGTTACATAGATAATTGCTGGGTCCTAAGGTAGCTCTATGTTGAACCTTTCGAGAAACTACCAGCCAGTTTCCAAAGTGACTGTCCCATTTCACATCCCCACCAGCAGTGTATGAGAATTCCAATTTTTGTGGTCACCATTATTAATTCATCAAATCAACATGCTTCCTAATGCTGAACTTGGTGCTTTCCTGTGTTCTTCCTGATGGGTTTATGTAAGCACAGCCACAGCAGACAGGATACAAGCCCCCTGATTTCCTACACTTGGAAGTATGGCCAAAACATGCTATAGACCCAGAAATATCAGCTCCCCTTCAAAATCACCATTTAAGTTGTCCCACAGACACTGTATACACTGAGTTTCATCAATTGTAAAATGAGGGACATCGGTCCAGAGTGAATTAGGCCACTTCCACAGTTATTTGTAGAACTAATTGTTTCCATTTGAGTCCTATTTGGCTCATCCAGCTCCATGGCAAGCTAGGCATATATACAAGGAGGCACTTTAGACCAACTTAATACATGTTAAGAGTATAAACCTTACAACTCTATAAGCAGTAGCCTTTGAGAAATGTATCAATTCAGTGAGGGAAAATCATCTATAGGTTGGTTAATATCTCTTAAATATGCACTCTCTAATGTTCTCAGAAGAGACTGCAGTCTTTCACTGCTAGATTAATTTTAGATGCACTATTGTTCTTTCCTAAAATTATCATATGGCATATGCTTAAAAATGTTGAATGAATTCTAACTTACTGGATGATGTGAATGTTCCAACTTGTTTTGCTAGAGCCAAAACAATCTTGAAAACTGCATAATAAAAGAAGCACAAAGGGAGCTCAGTAAACATTTTAACTAACTGAATTATACACCTTTTCATGTTTTCAGCATATTAAAGATATACAATCTTATTGAATAACTAGGATATATACCAACCCTTATCATAGTAGGACAACACTATTGTATAGTGGAGTTTAGGTCTTAAATAACACAAGAACAGCAATAATAATAATGATAACAATAACATGCCTAAATGCATAGTCTGTGCCAGGAAGCATACATGTTATTTTACATATTTATAACATAACTTGATCTTCACATCAACCCTCTGAAGTAGGTGTTGTCAATATTCCCAATTTACAGATGAGAAAATTGAGACTTAGGGAAGTTAAATTACTTGTTATTTATTATGCAGCCAGTAAATGCTTGGCCAAAACCAGAACCCAGGTTTGTGTGATTCCAATGTGACCTTCAGGCCAAACTGTATTCAATCAAGAGCTTTAATCCTCCCAAAAAGTGAGACAATGAACTGGATTTCCTACAGTAGTGACAATCAGCATATTCACCTCCATCGAAAAGGCCATTATTTCAGTGGGCTGCTGGGAACAAAACACTATCGATAAAATAAATGGTATATCACTCAAACATATTAACTATTTTTCAAATATATGCAGAATCTGTTAGGTTTGATAATACATAAATCCACTACTAGTAAATGATAATCGTCTTTCTACTATTATGGATTATTTCAATCAACAGATAATAGAAGTACAACTACCAACATGTTATGATCCAGAAAATTTTGTTATATTGGAAAGAGAGCTTCATTCTTGAAAAGCTAATACCTATAAAACTAAAGAGTTTTCACAACCTTAATGAATGAAATGTACTTCTAAGCAAGGGAAAAAGTAGTTATATATGCCTATTAATAGAAAAGTGTTATACCACCTATAAAATACACCATGTGCTTAAAAATCACCTACTTAGTTATTTCCCTTTTATAAATTTTAAGTCCAAGATACTGAATGACTGTTTTTCTTGGTTTTAAGAGAATATAAAATCATACACATAACTGAGAACTGCATCTTGGCTTTCCACTCAGAGTTCAGCTCCTGAAACATACTAGAAATTTAATCAATATTTGTAAATAAATGTTCAGTTTGTGACCTGCATTCTGTGTTACCCTCCAGAGATCTTTTTAATTATTTTGTTAAAACATGAATGTCATTCTAGTTTGCTAAATTTAGAGCAGCAATATCTTAACATTGTCCTTAATTAAAATTCAATAAAACCCCTGAATTTAAAAGTTAACATGGTCAAAACTGTGGGTGAGCTATGGAATCCAGAGATAAAGGCAGTTAAAGTAGATTTAACCACCTGTGAGGTATAATAAACATGCCGAAATGCATAGCCCAGAGTGTTTTCACTGCTATTTTAAAATTAAACATATACAAAAGAGTAAGGAAACATTTAGATATGACAATTAACAAATTATCACAAAATTGACAGCAAATCAGGAATCATTTATTACTTCAGTGTCACCATTAGAGTGTTACCGCTGCAGTGTTATCATTCTAATTTATCTCTTAGAAAATTTATGAATTTATTAGTCATATACCCATGAAAATTCTAACCATCATTTCAATAGTATATATTCAATATCAGAAGTAAAAAGATCTATAAAGATGATTGGGTCCAAAAGGGACCTGTATCAGAATCATTCAAAAGTATGTCATACAGAATACACGATTTATATGAAGACAAACCTTTAGGTAATTCTACATTTTATTTTGAGAGTCAGAGTCTACATAATCATAACATAAATTTAGTCTACTGCTATTCACTCATGAAATAGAACTCTGTGCTAGATATATCCATGTTCCAAAAGATTATACTCACCTCCCCCTCCCGAGTTCAAGTGATTCTCCTGCCTCAGCCTCCCAAGTAGCTGGGATTACAGGTGCCTACCACCACGCCTGGCTAATTTTTTGTATTTTTAGTAGAGACAGGTTTCACCATGTTGGCCAGGCTAGTCTCAAACTCCTGACCTCAGGTGATCCATCTGCCTTGGCCTCCCAAAGTGCTGGGATTACAGGTGTGAGCCACTGCACCTGGATTGTAAAATAAATTAATTTCACTCATCTCATAGGGTTAATTGAAAAAATTAATTAATCAACAAATGTGCATGAAAATAGTTTTAAAGCTATGAAATAAATCACAAAATTGGCCAAATCAGTTTTCTGACATCTATTTATGTGAAAGACATCATTGCCAGGCCGGGCATGGTGGCTCACGCCTGTAATCCCAGCACTTTGGGAGGCTGAGGTGGGTGGATCATGAGGTCAGGAGATCAAGACCATCCTGGCTAACATGGAGAAACCCAGTCTCTAATAAAAATACAAAAATTAGCTGGGCATGGTGGTGGGCACCTGTAATCCCAGCTACTCGGGAGACTGAGGCAGGAGAATCACTTGAAACCAGGAGGCAGAGGTTGCAGTGAGCCAAGATCACGCCACTGCACTCCAGCCTGGGCGACAGAGCGAAACTCTGTCTCAAAAAAAAAAAAAAAAAAAAAGACATCATTGCCTCATTTTCAAAATATTTTCAAACATTCATTTTGACAGTCATAGACTCAAATATATTTTCAATAGGACCAAATGATTACAATTTATAAAAATTATTAATGAAAATTTTAGTCTCAGTTTATGCAAGAAGAGAAGAGTGGTGTTAAGTCAGCTAACTCAAGCCAAAATTCACTGGTCCACAATTATTTGAGTATCTACTAGCTATAAATACCTTGTGTGATTACATGGTATAAATATTTTCTTTACTTTTTCAATTTTTTCATCTACATGATATCAAAATGACAAGTTGTTTATCTTATTCTTACATACAACTGCAAGTAACAAATTAATTTCATTTCACCTCTAACAATTGATGACAACTCTTAAGCATATTTATTAATCCATGCTACAAATATTTGAGCGTTTTTATGAGTCACACGGTGTGCTAGGAGCTATATGAATATAAAGATAAATATTAGCCAGACCATGCACTTAAGGATCATGGATTGAATAATGGAGCTAAGATAGATGCATCAGATATAGATGCAGATAAAAATGCATATTCACACACAGCTGCATATGTGAACTATGCTACAAGATAGGAGTTCAGGCTGGGTACAGAGGATTATGCCTGAAATCACATCACTTTGAGAGGCCGAGGCGGGAGGAATGTTTGAACCTATGAGTTTGAGACTAGCCTGAGCAATATAGGAAGACCCTGTCTCCAAACAAAATTTAAAAATTAGCCAGGCATGGTAGCACAACCCTGTGGTCTCAGCTACTTGGGAGACTGAGGTCGAAGGATGACTTGAGCCCTGTAGGTCGGGAATGCAGTGAGCCATAATCGCACTACTGCACTCCAGCCTGGGAGACAGAGTGAGACCCTGCCAAAAAAAAAAAAAAAAAAGTGCAAATATAAAAATTTCAATATTGATTATTTCAGTGGAAGGATCAGGGAAGACTTCATGGAATATATAGTCTTGGAACATCATGGCCCCACGGAATGCAAGACAGTGGAGGAGGCAGGTTTATCAGGCCCAGGACCAGAAAAAGCAAAGGTGGGAGAGAGGCACACTATGAATTGAGTTTGGACAAGAGTTGGACCATTTGACCAGAGGAAGAGAGCGTAAAAGTACGCATTAGGAGGTAAGTTTGCTAAAAAAAAAAAAAAAAAAAAAAAAGAAAAGGAAAAGGAAAAGTAGAACCAAATAGGAGATGGCACTGAGAGTATCCACTAAAGGATGTTTGGTTAAAGTTTTGAAATTTTGAAAAGGATATGACATTTTACATCACAGGAGAGGTTTCATGGGAATATTAAATTGGCAAATGTTCATAAAGTAAATTGAAATGAGAAGAGACAAGAGCAGCAAAGAAAATGTAGCAGAAAGAAGCAGTAGAAACGGCAAGTAGGAAGTTAAGGAGGACTGCACTTAGCTACAAGAATGACAGAGATAAAGAATGCTGTAAAGATATTTCAGAGAAACGATTGGCAAGGCATAGTAACCAGTTGGATTTAAAGTTAGAAATTCTATTTTTTTCCCTTGGCAAGTATTACCTGGCATTTATCCTGTAAATTTCCATGTCTGTTAGAGCTATTGGGGTAGCAATGTAAGGAAGGAGGGGAGGTAGTGATTTGCCTATTCTTCTCTGTTTTTTTGAGGAGCATGTGACAGGGTGAACAATCCCAGCGTGTCATGTGCTCACCCTCCACCTGACTTCTACCTATACACTGACTACAGATTATATATTTGCCACCCCACTCCTCTCAATTCAAAAACATCTCTGCTGATGAGCCAGCATTCTGGAATCCCTAGGAAATGAATAGGGGTGATGTGCCCAAAAACTGAGGTTAAAACAGCTGTTTACAAAAGCACCAATAAAAGGTTAATGACAAATTTTTTAAGTATATTGGATCAAGACATGTTCGCATCCTAGGATGAATAATAGAAATCAATAAAAGTCTAAACAAAAGTCATCAAATCAACGAGAAGAAAATAAAAAGTAACAGAAAGACCTCAAAAGAGTCAATAAATTTGGACAAATTTCAAATTAACTTTATTACATCAGTGCATCCATACTCAGAATGTGTACAATCTGCCATGTTTTATCCCACTCACATTTTTAAATGTTTACTTCTTTCCTTTTCTTGTTGGTCTAATCATTTTATGTGCTCTAACTTTTCAGCACTTATTTTCTACTCTGCATTTACTCATTCCTTAGATGCAGTTGAGCTGTCATTTTCATATTGGTACTTACTCCCCTGTTCTCATTATGTTCCCTTTCAAATGATTTCAGAAAGGCCTACAAACACCTGAGCACAAACAGCATCAGAGGTTTTAACCAGTGATATAAGTGATCAAGGTGCCAAATGCATGGTCAGGGTCTCCTTAAGTCTAAAAGTCTTGATGTCTGCCGGTCCCCTAGATTCTTTCAGGTCCTTGTGTCAGAGCATTTCCTTTATTTTTTTCTTAGGAGATATTTCAAGTTCATGATATTTAAAGATATCCGTGGGTTCAGAAAAGTCTAGTACTTAAAGACACACTAGCACTCCAGCATGATAGGGAAAATTAGTCACTCAAATTGAAAAATGAAAAATATATCTAAAAAATAGGAGGGGTAAGTGAGGATGGGTAGAAAAGGTAGGGATAAGCTTGGTGGATAGGGGGAAAATGGTGCTGTATCAAATCTTTCCTAAAAGTGTGTCTCATTTGGATGATGGGACTTGAGCAGAATTTGGGGGTCAGCTTTTGTTCTATTCTCTGCCATTTTTAGAATAGGTTTGCCCAACATTATGACACACATGTTCCCAGTTACCATAATAGACTACATATGTAATGTTAACGACATCATTTCAGAGCTCCATTTGCAGATTCTACATTTTATTCGACTCAAACTTCCCCCACCTCAAAGGAGACAGGCTGTTAATCCCCATCCTCTGTGGGAAGCTTATGCTATGGCTGGCAAAATGTGAGAAAAAAAAGGCTTTGTATTCCAGTTGCCATGTTAGCTGTGATACACACACATATACATTTCATCTCCAGTGTTGTTCTTCATTAATTCATTTTGGAATTTATAATGCAGCATTTCAGCATCGTCTTAGGGAAGCTCAGAGCAGATTTTTCTAGATGTGCAATGCACTCACTTTACACAGTGCAATTTGCAGCTATAGTGAATAAGGGCATCTAAATTTGTACTCTTTAGGCTGAATCTTAAACTTTTGGTAAGCCCTGTGTGAAAACACATGCTCAAAACTTATCTCAGAGAATCTGCCTCTCATAGTACTGAAGGGAACAATTAAAAGAGACTGACTTCCCCATCGATCTGATATGAAATCTAAATGTAATGAGAAAATGAGAAAGTTCTAAATCACTTGAATGCATAGAGAATATGGTATTTTAATTTCATATCAATACTTTCTAGCTATGTTAAATTTAGGTATATCTTTCTTAGTGACAGTGATGCGTTAGTAATAAACAACTGTTTTTTTTTTTTTTTTTTTTTTTTTTTCTGTGTAAAATTGGTAGAATATGTGGTTAAAGAGACTATGTATCAGGAAAAAGGGAATATAAAAGCCCAATGATTATTGAAGGTTTTGACCATCACATTAAAATATCAGCACTTTGTATTTTGACACTTTAGGAAGTCTAATTCACAATATGAGCCGTGTTTAACCAGCTGTATTCTAGCTTTGTTCCAGGAAATATTGCCTTGTTTACAACTGTTTAAAAATGTATATATAAAGATGGGAGGGATGTTAAGAAAAGTTATTTAAAATAGACTTGGCTCTGCAACTACAAGAAAACTTTGTGTGTATTAATACTTCACATGTTAATGTTTCCATACAACAATAATTTTGAGATATAAGAGCAGTTTTCTAAGAAAACTTTGTGAGACAATGTCTATCTATTTTTTCCTCTAAAACAAATAAAAGAATCATCAATTATTTTATCCTTCTTTAATCTTTTCATAAAAGTTCATCTTCAGAAATATTTTCAGCAGACAAAATGACAATTTTCTTTTAAGTAAAACTTTTATATTTTCTAAGTTAAAATACTTTATTAATATGCAACTGCAATTTGATATGTTAAGCAGAGGAGAGATCATACTGAACAATCTTCTGGCCTTTCGCTACTTTTGCTTAGTTCTTGGAGGACTCAACAATGGGATTATTATATTTAACAGTACGATTTCTGAGACCTCAAGAAACATAAATTTTTTCCTTATTTTAAAATTACAAATGTCACAACAGACACATAAAGAATATTTTCATTTAAAATGATGATAAACAATATGCAAAATACTGAGGCAGCCTTTAAAATCTTAAATATGAGCAAAATTTATTTAACTTTCCAAAGGAAAATAAAACTTAGAAAACATGCTTATGAAACAGTAACTTTTAAAAACTAGCAAGAATTCTAAAAAATTATTTGAAGTTTTATTGGATCACTTTACTTTCAGAATTTCTTTAAATGTTATATGAACAAGAAAAATGGCATGAATATTTGCACAAAGTCGCAGTTTATATAGGTTAAGTTTTCTCTCTGAATGTATCACCCCATTTATAGTATCTGATCAATTTCATGTGCATCAAGATCAGAAAAAGATTGCTATAATTAAAATACACTTTTTCTTTTGAAATGCTACTTAGAAATTGACAAAATTCCATATTGTACTGTGCATCCCTTAAATTTATCACTCTCATCTATCACTCTGATTTTCATATCAAATTGATTTTGACACATCACATTTGAATAAAACAGTGGAAGAACATGCATACTCATTTACACTTCAATATTAATTGTTACACTTTTCATGCACTAAATAAATGTACATAATTGATAAAATGCATGGGAATTAAGTCAAATTAGCCAAATATGCATTGTTAAAAAAAAGTATTTCCCTATCTTACGCGTTGCTATATATCGATATCTGGTAAGATACATGCTCTATATTATTATAGAAAATGATTTACATATCTGTGTAAAATAATTTAAATAAAATAATTATTCTTCCCAATCTAGTAAAGCAGAATAAACCTTCATTACGTTTAGATTGGAGTTGAGAAAATGTAATCTGTCTTTATTCTACAACTGAAAAGAAAAAAATGATGTCCTAAGCTGAGCACCATTAAGTGAGCAGGTCAGAACTCATGCACTTTGTAGAGTTCAGGCAGGCCCAAATCTTAGGTGGCAAGATTCTCCTTGGGGTCAGTGACCTCTAACTATTGGAAAAGCTATGAGAAGGGATGAAGAACAAAAAGTTACAACCAACTAACCTTCAATAGAATAACCTTTAAAAATAGCTATGTCACTATAGACATTTTACACCTTTGTGGGTCAAAATAATGTTTCCCAAAGAATGTGGTTTAAAAAAGTAGGGAGGATTGGCCAGGTGCGGTGGCTCACGCCTGTATTCCCAGCACTTTGGCAGGCCGAGGCGAGCAGATCACGAGGTCAGGAGATCAAGACCATCCTGGCTAACATGGTGAAATCCCGTCTCTACTGAAAATAGAAAAAATTAGCCAGGCGTGGTGGCGGGCGCCTGTAGTCCCAGCTACTTGGGAGGCAGACGCAGGAGAATGGCGTCAACCAGGAAGGCGGAGCTTGCAGTGAGCAGAGATTGCACCACTGCACTCCAGCCTGGGTGACAGAGCGAGACTCTATCTCAAATAAATAAAAAAAATTAAAAAGTAGGGAGGATTTGGTCAGTAGTCCACCAATTTTTCTAATACTATCAAATCACAGCAGAAAAAAAAATCTTATGATTAAGGTTGCTGTCAGCATAAAAGTAGTTTTAAAAAGAAATTTGAAATATACTATATACACACTATGGTGTTTAAACTGGAATGATACATTTTTTAATGTAGCAATGACATTTGAGCCACCTAACTACAGAAGAGAAAAAAAAGCAAACTACTCTTGTTTAAAGGAAAGTAGTTTGTGTGTGCATACAGGTATTGAATATGCTAACTTAAGGGCAAATACTAATGGTTCACTCAGTTGGAGGTCAGAGGACCTCAATCCACAAGAACATGTTTGTTCTTAAGAAGTAAATGAAGCTAGACCCTGACCTTAACAATGACCATGGGCCACCATTATACAGTTTTTAAAAATAGCATTAAACAAACCTCTTGGGTCCTCCTTTAGAGCTTACTTACTTTTCCACGATCCTAGAACAGTATTTCTCAACCTGGGCAATACCGTCATTTTGACCCAGATAAATCTTTTTTGTGGAGGTCTATCTTGTGCATTATAAGAGGTTTAGCAACATTCCTGACCTCCACCCAGTAGATGCCAGTAATGTCCTCCCCGCCGTTCAATAGTGACAATTAAAAATGTCTCCATACTTACAAAGTGTGCCCTAAGGGGCAAAATTGCTCCTGTTAACTGTTGTTCTAGATGAAGAGCACTAACCTTTGTTAAAGGCAGGCTTACTGAGAAAAGCAAGAAACAACAGCTGACAGCTTCAGAAAAGATGAAGAAATGAGACAAAACAGCGATACCAACTGGTTGCATAGCATTCTAGGGTCATTTAGTACAGGAGCTTCAATCACTAGCCTAAGTGTGAACACCACTACAATAAATATGAGTGACAAATATTTTGTTCTGCATTAAATAGAGATGCCCTATAGTGAGGGTATCCCTAAGTTTTTGCCAGACAAGATAGTTCATGTTGATTGTGGTGATCCTGAGTCACTAAGAAATTGTTAGAAGAGTTTCTTCAGTGTAGCACATCAAAGAAGAAAGAAAAGAAACAACATTTGAGGATTATTTCCATCAAAAGATTAAATTTTCCAATTTCAAGACAACCAATGTTTGTCTGAAAAAAAATGCCTCTGTGCTGACATACATGTTAGATTTTCCAAGACAAGGTTGAGTAGGAATATTTTATTTCATTGGTGGCTGTTTCATTTACGGTTTAGAAAAGAAACCCATAAAGGGAATGCCTTATCCCTGGTAAAATCCTATATATTATGATGTGTGTCTAATTTGTGTCACAGACCTTGCCTAAGATGAATTCTGCTAGTTCCTGCTTGTTAAAGAATGCCCAAGAGGATGCCAGAGAGAGATGTGTGTCTGGGTAAGAAGAGGTTTCAGGGTCATATTCCAGAGCCCAGGTCAAATAAATTAGTTGTGGAAAGAACCTTCAAAGCCAAGCTAGGGTGAAAAGTAGAAGAGGGAAACAGAAAGGATCATAGGTCCCAAACTAAACAACAGAAAGCAAAATAATCAACAGTCAGAACAGGGGAGGCCAGAGTCCAGATGGGTCAAAGTCTTATTTTTAAGAAATTTTGGAAATTCGACCTACAATAATTAAATAAAAGAGCCAGCCCAATTCCAAAGTCTTAATGGCAGTCTGAAACAGGATTACAGGAGTAAAAAAAGAAGCAGGACAGGCCTCAACCTTTGCATCATGACCTTCAGCAGGCCTCAGTCCTCTCTGAGGCCATGGGGAAAATGTTCAAATAAGGACATTCTAGAGGGAGCAACAAAAGGGACTGGAAGGAAGTCAATCATTATGTTCTCTATTCACTTGTATTTTAGACATTAAATCAATCCGCAAACATAGACAGACTTCAGTTTGGATGCCAGAGAGAGATACGTGTTTATCTGAGCTCAATCACTAACTATGTAATTTTTGATAAGTGAGCTAACTTTTCTGATTCTTAGTTATTATATATGAAATAAGCATACATACTGAGTAAAACCCCAGTAAAATGAAAAATCATATTTGATTACATTTGTAGGTGATTAGCTATCAGTCTTCACCCAGTTCCCATCCTCAAATGAAGGTTGGCCAAACAGGATTCAGGTTGTAGAAGTGATTGCTTGTGGTCATTTGGGACTCTTTCAGGTCAGTATATGGTCACTTGTTCTAATATACATTTCAATATCTCAAGTTTTGTGTTTTTTGTGATAGAATAGGCCAAGTAAAAAACATTATTTTCATTAATTTTACAATAATACAACCCTGCATTTTCCATGATTAATTTTTCTAGACACACTTTTGGTATTTTAGAAGTGTTTTACAGTACCTACCTCATAGAGCAGTGGTCCCCAACCATTTTGGCACCAGGGACCAATTTCATAGAAGATGATTTTTCCATGGACCAGGGCAGATGACTTCAAGATGAAACTGTTCCACCTCAGAAGATCATCAGACATTAGATTCTCATAAGGAATGTGCACCCTAGATTCCTCACATATGCAGTTCACAATAGGGTTTGCACTTCTATGAGAATCGAATGCAGCAGTGGTCTGACATGAGGTGGAACTCGGGCGGTAATGCCCACCCACCTCTGGTCACCTCCTGCTGTGCAGCCTGATTCCTAACGGGCCACAGACTGGTACTGGCCCATGGCCTGGGGTTTGGGGACCCCTGTATACAGAGCCAAGCAAGGCAAATCTAGTTTTGTGGGACTTGGGGCTTATGCAATTTGCGGGGCCTTTTTAGGAAAAAATATACAAGTATATACAAAATTATTAATAGGAAATTAGGTATGGAAGGGAATGCTCATTTAGAATGAGAAACAGAATTATACTTCTCTTTTTCTTAATCAGAACTTAAAAAAAAAAAAAAAACAGAGCATTGGGAGGGGTCCTTGTAAGTCAATAGCCTTGAAATTTAAACTTCATTAGCTTTATGGTATATTTGCCTCTGGGGCTGGATGAGGATAAAGGAAGATCATGCATAAAAATACTTAATACCTGGTATTAACACTTATCTTCAGTAAATGTTAGCATTTTTACTCTTGTAAAACTAATCAATAATAGTGATTATGTGGAATGTACCAAGTCACATGACACTTGAGGATTTGAAAGATTTGGGGGGAGGCTGTGTTAATGGGTCACAGCAGTCCTATATCCTGTTTTTTTCCTCTCCCTGAGAAAGCTGCCCTCAGCACCCCATCATGCAGGATAAGAGAACGTCACATGCAGAAGTGTCAAGTAAGGAAGGGGATCCCATCCTAACTGGCCTGATTAGTGAAGTCAACCTTCAGAAGTCAGATGTCAAAGCCAAATTGTCTTCTGGGGCTACACAAATAAGAAATTAAAGATAGAACTGTTTTGTAGGGATAATAGCCACAAGTATAATTTCAATACAATGTAATCAGACATATGGGTATAAATAGGTGAGAGTATGGAAGAACTAACAAAATGGGCAACTAATTTTGTTCAACAACTTTAGAGAAGGATCCTAGAGGAAGAGACATTTGATTAAACTTCCAGGCAGGAGAAATGACTTGCAAAGGAAGAAATGTGGGCCAGGTTAGACATTCAGTACCTTAGACTTGGGTAGGGTGACAGAAGATGAAACTGCAGCTGTAATTAGGACTGGGGTTGCCTGCGATGTGAAGGTTTTGCCCTGAAGGGAATGGAGAGCTAATTAAGCACTAATTTATGTAAGTTTAATAATAACAACTTTGGGGGAAGGGTTCAAGGGTCACTCCTAAAGGGGCAAAGGCCACCATTAGGGTGAGTGCCCTTGTGTAGGGCTACAGAGGCTGTGCACTGCACAATTCCATGGGAGTGCCATTTTCATGAACTACGGTGGGAACAACATTCCCTGGAATTCTCCACCATTTGCAAGGACAATAACCCACAGGAGGAAAAGTAACAAGGAACTTAACCAAGCAGATGCAAAGAGGATGAAGAGCAGATACCAGCACCTAGAAATATTTCCGAGAGTCAGCAAATTTATGGGAGACCACACTTTAGTTTCCCAGATACTTGTGGCTGCTTTAAGGAAACATAATTGAGGTTGGAGTCAACTTGAAAATAGAAGCCAATTAAATTTTTTGGAAAGAATCACACCTCCTTAGGACTTTACGTTGACAAGCCCATTATTAGTGCTAAATATTCAGGATTCCACATTGCCGCAGTGAGAAGCTGGCGATGCGGTGTGCTTCCCATTGAGTGCTCAGGATACTTAGCACTTCCCCTCCCGGACATTTCTTATTTGGAAAACAAAACAAGACAAAATAAACTGACAAAGGGAAACATCATTTGTTTCCATTGATGAGGAATTCAGGAAAGTCACATTTGTCTTATTTTTCTTACCAGTTTCACTTACTATGGATTTCTCGAACTCATGTTCACATTACCTTTAGAGTCCAAAGAAATCCACAGGTATAACAGAGCACCACAATGCAGGGGGAGAGCATCAAGTATCTATAGACACCAGCCATGCACAAAATCCATTCTGCCCATTTAGTTAAAACCAGGGGTTTCACCTTCTCTCTATTTCTAGTCAACACTTACCTGAACAAAACTTGAACTGCCAACAAAGCTCCAAAGCAATAATACACCACTGGCTTACGACATTCTGGTGACATTTGTATCAAAATGGAATTCTCTTTTCTTCAACTATATCAACCAGACCCAAAATAAGACAAACATGCTTATCTATAAATCCTCAGCAAGCTCATGGTTCATTTTCTCTCATTTCTTCCTTATAAGATTAATCATCAAAAAGCATAAAATAAAGTCAACTGCTTGAAAACATTGGTCTTTTCACCTCCCTTCTGTTCCTATCTAACAGCCCTATTCCTATCATCACAGGGCTCCCTGATATTTAAAAGACATAATAGACTTTGCTGTTTACGTTGTAATCTCCTGGGAGCTTTTTAGAAATGCAAGATCTCAGGCTCCACCCCAGACTTACTGAATCAGAGTCTGCGTCTTAACAAGATCCCAGACGATTCTGTGCCTAGTAAAGTTTGCGAAAGACGGTTCTAATCTGCTTCATGATAAATGAAGCTACCCAAGTACTAGGCTGATTAGCTACTTAAGCAAAAACCACTTTAAATGCACACACATAACTAATAAACCAAATGGCGTTGCACAAGTTTTTCAAACAAAATATAATTTTGGCCTGAGGAAGTTTCAAATAAAAGGATGAGAGAATGAGATACACAGAAAAGAAAAAAGACCACCAAGAACATGGGAAAATGTAGACTCCAATTAAAGGCACTTAAGTTTCCAAGTTTTCAGGCTGATTCCAATAATTTAACTCCTAAAGACTGCCCACGATACACAGAGAATTTGGTTCTTTCCCCTTATTTGCATGGGTAAATACCTTCCAACACCTCATATCATATTTTAAAATGATTATAGGCAATCTCAGGTGGTTAGAGTCATTTAGCCTTCAGCCTGGTACCTTATACTCCACCTGAGGCACGCTGCGCTCCTTGGAAATGGGCCACCTGTTGTGCCTTACTGCTTAATTATTATATTAACATATTGAAGCTTCCTTTGAATTAGCTCTTCTCTGTGAGTGTGTTTATTCTATAGAAAAGCCCTTCAGTGATTTGCAATGAAGGTAATTTTTCTTGTCAGCTTACTTCAAAAATCCAATAAGTATAAATCCAATGCAATTTGAGTTTTGCCAACATTTTGCTTCCATTTCATTCTGTTTTGTTTCCTTTGAATCTTTTCCCCCAAGTGCAAAGCTTCAATTTCTGAATGCAAAGCAGGCTGCAACCTTTCCCAGAATACACAGTGCTATTTTGCTTTTCTTTCTTCTGAGATGTGGGGCACCTTTGCCCATGATGGGCGGAATCTGGCCTGCCTAGTAACACTACATTAGAGCACACTGTGAACTTTGGTCCACTTGGCAGAGGTTTGCACGTTGACTAATTGAAAACTGATGGACATCCATATCTGTAAGCATAAAGCAAGTGAATAAAAGCTTTTTTGGAGCATTGCACATGTAAAACTGCCATCCCCAAATTCACAGTCATCTTTTTACCTGCTCCCTATGTCTAAACATGTGGGGTGCTGGCAAGAGAATCTTGGTTAAAAAACAAACAAACAAACAAAAAGAGAATGGAATACCCTGTGGCATTCTCAGCTAGCATTCTCTTTTCTGGTGAGAGTCCTTGCAAGTATTAAGTCCTGTTTCTAGTTCTTTTAGCCACACCCCAACAGTATGACCTTCTCTTTAAAATATTAGCATATGGTAAAGACTAAAGTTAAAGAATAAATATTGGTTTCATTTGAGTTATATGCATGCCCTCACAATTATTTGTTGTTCAAGATTCAGGGGAAGAACAGCTCCTTCAACAGGCTGTAAGTTTAGCCAACGCAGGAATCATATTTTATTCCTATTTGGAGGTCCCTCTCAGTAGTACTTGGACTAGAACTTGGTACCTAGTTCCTGCTCAAAGAAGCTGGTGAATTGTGAAGCTACTCTCAACTTTGCATCAAGAGGTTCGCATTTCTTTTTAGTTATATGTGACATGAGAACAATAAGAAAAGAATACAATATATAACAATAGCAAAGACTTCTACCCCAACACCAAATTCAGAGTGCTAAGTAGATTAGGCATTTTAGTTAATTAATCTATACCTACTGCCCAAAAAATCTTCCTCATTGTTCTTTGCTAACTAACTCTGTAAAACGTTTCCAGAAATCCTTCTCTGTAAAAATGTTTCCTAAATAAACTATAATCTTAAGATGATTTATCTTGTAGATTTTTTTTCCTTTTCTCAGTATTACAAACTCAACCCAGTGTCTCACCTAAATGGGGCAGTGCTTTAGACACACAATGTCATTTTTATGACTAAAGGCTACTGTCAAGTTAAACAAAATGACTTTTATAGTTCAAGATATCTAAGGAGAAAGTAGAAGACAAATGAGCAGTGGCTACAGAACCACAATGTAACCTCATTTTAATCATCAGCATTCACCCCTTAATGTGCATAGCTGATAGGTTGATGAACAGACTCAGAATAGGTCAGTTCCAACCAAGTTCAAGTCAAGTGGTGGCAAGTTAGAGATACGGTGGTGGAGTCCGGTGGTTACAGACACTGGCTTTGAACTCAGACAAGCCTGTGGTCCCTGGCTTATCTCATGTGGCACTTAACAATAAAACACAGAGGGAGATTAAGGACAGAGCTATCAGACAGACAGAGGTATTTCATGGAAGGGCAATAAAAGAGGTAGCATCAGGGAACATCAGCAACAGGATTCATTGTCAACTTTGCTCTTCAATCTGCAGGTTTCAATTCTCCGGTATTTTTTATTTCTGTTTCAGTGTAATTGAACAATATTTGAGTGCTCACTTTGTGCTAAGCACTAAGATCTCTCAGCTCCTCACAGTTGGGCCAGGGAAAGAGACAATAAACCTTAATAAAATAACAATTGCAAAGCAACACAAAACTTGACAGAGAAAATATGAATACAGTGTGCAACAAATAAAGATGCAATAAATATGACTATGAATAGAAGGTCACATTTTAGGCGGGTCTTCAAGCAGAGGAAGAGTCTGCCAGCCAGAAAAAAAAAAAAAAAAATCTAAGTGGAAGAACTAAAAGCAGAGTATGAGAAAGCTTGGCAAGTCCCAGAAATTGTAAAATATCCAGTTATATTCAGAACAGAGAGAATGAAGTCAAGGCCAAAAAGATAGGGATGGGGTGAAGGCTCTTGCAGGAAATGCAAAGGAATTTTGACCGTGTTTAAGGTGATGGATAACAACTGTTTAAGTAAAAAATTGATAGAACCATATCTCTGTTTTAAAAGGCTGTGTTTTCCCCTGAACATCATTCAATTTAATGATGATGCTAAGTCATACTTTTCCTCTGTAAGGTCTTTAATATTGGATCCTCTCCCTCTCCCCCTCCCTCTCCCCTCCCTCTCCCCTTCCTCTTACCTTCCCCCCGCCCCCCTGCATATTGTTAATACTGGCATTAGTTCAGGCTTTCTCTCTCTGAATGTCTACCATAACCTTCTGATAGATCACCTGGATACTCATCTCTTCCTTGAATCCATTATTTGCACAGGGGCCAAAGTTTAAACTTTAGTGACTCCCAGGACTTGAACTGTCGTGTGTGTGTGTGTGTGTGTGTGTGTGTGTGTATGTGTGTGTGTGAAGAAGTGCTAGTCATATGATGCCCATAAAGAAAACAATGCAGGAAAAGAACCTTCCTATTGCTGAGGCCAGAAGCCCAGCCTCCTACTAGATGAGTTTGAAATCCCCAGTGGACTCTGGTTAAAATTAACTCCTCACCAAATATTCTAAGTGTTCTCCAAAATGGTCTCAGCCACCTTCTTTGGACCAATTTCACTTTTATTCGTCCATTTGAACCATGTGCTGTTACCAAACACACCAGCAATTTCTCAGCCTCAGACCTTTTTAAACACTGTCCCAACAAGAGGAATGCTTGCATCTTATACTCTTATACCACCTCTAAATATCCCACTCTTCCTTCAAGACTTAGTGACTACCCACCTAAGGATGGCTTTCTTTCTCCGCTCCTCTAGATGTAATCCCCTATCCCACACACAAACTGGAAATACTCAAAAATCTTTCTCTTCACTTATGTTACTTATTATACTTGTACTATAATCATTGGTAAATACCTTGATGACAGGGGCTTTTTCCTATTATCGTACGCTCTGCAAGTTACCAATAATGTATCTGAAAAATTATAATTTATTACATTATATTATAACTTCTGATCAGGAATTTTATTAGTTATCTATTTCTATATAGCAAATTATCCCAAAACACAGATTTTAAACCACAAAAATGTCTTATCTCATACAATTTCTGAGGATATGAATTATAGGAGCACCTTAACTAGTGTTTCTGATTCCATCACTTATGAAGATTGTGGGCAGGACTACAGTCTTTGGAAGGTGTGAGGAGGCCTAAAGGATCTGCTGCCAAGTTTATTTAACTGGATGCTGGTGGAACCTTGAGTTTCTCGTTGGCTTTTCACTGGAGACCTCACTTAGTTTCTCTGTGGGCCTCACTGTATAACATCCCATAACTTAGAAAATTATTTCTCCCAGAGTTAGTGGCCTAAGAGAGAAAATAGATTCTCTGACAGATATCAAGATAGAAACTCCAATGTCTTTTTTAAGTTAATTTCAAAATTCACTTCCATCACTTCTGTGGTATTCTATTGGTCAGACCAATACTGGTACGATGGGAGAGGGGAATGTACAAAGGTATCAATACCAGGAGTGGGGTATTGGGGGGCATATTGAAAATGGGCTATATACAGCAGAAAATGTACTTATATAATGTAGTTATACAATAGAAAATTGTCAATTCAACCACTGACTGAATGGGAGACTAATACTCTCTTGATATTCTTCATGGTCAAACAGGATCAGGTTTCTCATAATAACAAATAATTTTAATAGGAATGGATTAATAATGGGTTGTTTCATTTTTTTAACAAGCAAAAAGTCTCAACAGATACATGATAAATTATTCAGCAATGAATCTTAAAAAGTTGCATGAACTCTTTTACATCTCACCAAAGAAAACATACTTTTTAAGTAAATTTCAAAGTCCTTAGCCTCAGCTAGTGCTGTCCAGTAGAAATTTCTGCATTGTTAGAAAAGTTCTAAATTTGTATTATCCAAAACAGTAGTCATTAGTCATATGTGGCTATTAAGAACTTGAACTATGGCTAGTGTGATTAAGAAAACAACTTTTTAATTTTATTTAATTTTAATTAACTCAAATTTAAGCTTAAATAGCCTTGTGTGGCTACAGGATACCAGATAGACCTAGACTAGCAATTATTCCATTACTTTGTCTTGATATAGTCCTGAAACAGATTTTTTTTTTTTTTTCAAATGATGTCTTGTGACAAATAATAAAGCTATAGGGGCATATTACTTGGATTCTAACCTGGAGGTATGGTTTGACTATGTCCCCACCCAAATCTCATCTTGAATTGTAGCTCCCATAATTCCCGCATGTTATGGGAGGGACCCAGTAGGAGGTAACTGAACCATGGAGGCAGGTCTTTCCCATGGTGTTCTCATGATGGTGAATAAGTCTCACGAGATCGGATGGTTTTATAAAGGAGAGTTCCCCTGCACATGCTCTCTTTGCTTGCCTCCATGTGAGACATGACTTTGTTCCTCCTTTGCTTTCCACTATGATTGTGAGGCCTCCCCAGCCATGTGGAACTGTGAGTCCATTAAACCTCTTTTCTTTATAAATTACCTACTCTCTAGTATGTCTTTATTAGCATCATGAGAACAGACTAATATATCCAGCTTCTTCATTTGGAAGGGATTTGAGATTGGACTTTGTACTTAACTTTTCTTTGCCTCAATTTTCCCATTGGCAAAGTTAAAGTAGTTACTCCTATAGAATTATGATGAGGATTTATGCCTGACACATAATAAATGTAATAAACGTTAGCTGTAATAATTATTTGTGAGCATATAATCTCTAATACCATGCTATTCATTGTCAACATACAGTCTCCAATACCAGGTATCATAATGTGAGAAACCGTATAATAATCCCATAACGAAGAATAATGTAGTCAGTATGACTAGTGCATTTCCTACCTAGCAGCTCCAAAGGACTTTTTTCTTTGAAAACAGGCAACCCACTGGCTGGAACAACTTTTTCTTCCTCCAGTTTAACATAAAAGTTTTCATTGTTTTCTTTGGTTTTTGCAATATTTCCATTGTAACCCTGATGATCATTATCATAAAAAAAGTGGTATTAACTAAATTTTCTAAGTTTGCAAATGTTCATTTAAAGTTATTGTTTCTTGAAAGATGAGAAAAATGTGGCCTTGTTTCCAAGGAAAGTAAGTGTTTCAATCCTTTACATGTGATTATGAAGAGATTTTATTTGCATGAACTACAGCATAAACTGTATCAGTCCCCTCTGGGAGAATAAGTATAGTTTAGTTGCTGTCACTAAAAGTAGAGCAGTCTTGTCATTTAATATAGACTGAGATAAATCCAGAGTAAGTATATATTGTATGAAGAAAATGGTTACACAGTTTATTACAAAACAGCACATAAGGCTACGACTTCTCTATACTTCTATAATGTCACACACACAATCAAACCAGGGGACTGTACTGAGCACTATAGAGCATATGTGAGTTACATATTTTCCTTTCACAATTTATTATTGATCCACATTCTCTTCCTCAAGCGAAACTAAGAACTTATCAATTTGGTCAAAGTTTTTATGATTACCCTTTGTCTGACTTACAATGTGACATAATATACTCTAACGCATTAATCTATAGCATTATCTCCATCTCTGTTTTAAATATCATGCATCCTCATTCTATGATTCAATTTAAAGAATCCTTCAAAAGATTAATCTAAATAAATAACAAGTTAGCTTTCAGGCAAACAAATAAATTTGCATTGTTTTATATTCATCATAAATATTTCACTTAATTACTGCAGTACCTTATTCAGAAACACAAAACAACATCATAAATTAATTAACACTGTCCCTGCTGATGTTTTAGTCCTGTGGAATGTAAAAGCTAAAAGTAAAAACAGGTCATGAAGCCCAAACAGAGCACACATCGTATGCAAATGCTAAAGCCCACAAACATCATGGTATCATTCGTGGGACATTTTGAATCACCAAAATTTTGTCTTTAATCAAGTATTGTCCTATTCATTTTCAAATTCAAGGTCAAATAAATCCTCCAACCCCATCCTTTTTTCATTATATTATTATTATTATTATTATTATTTTTTTTTTTTTTTTTTTTTTTTTTTTTTTTTTTTTTTTTTT
>NW_016811928.1:720546-737439 GCF_001698545.2 Rhinopithecus bieti
TATTTTTTAGTAGAGACGGGGTTTCACCGTGTTAGCCAGGATGGTCTCGATCTCCTGACCTCGTGATCCGCCCGTCTCGGCCTCCCAAAGTGCTGGGATTACAGGCTTGAGCCACCGCGCCCGGCCTATTATTTTTTTTTTCTGCTTTATATGATCCAAACAGAGAAAAACCTGTATTATCTTGAAAAATCATTGAAGGAGATATTTTTTTCTCTTATTGCAGAGTAACAAAATTGCTATATTATGAAAATGTAACAATGTATTTTCAAAGATATGGAAGATCATCATTATCAGTTTGAAACAAATATACTCTCAATATACAAATGTTACAGAATCAAGCTTTTAATATCAAACTTTTAAGTCCATTTTATATTATTCAAAAACAAAAGTAACACAGTTTTATCTTAGCTAATTCTACTTTTTTCTTAAATTATTACTTCCAAATAATCGACAATTTATTATGTTTCTAAGTGCTAGTAACAGCCTCAAAAGAAATAGGAAAAATTCCTAATTTCTGAACATAAACCTAAAGCAGCAAAGCATCCATATTTTATTAAAATACAGCCATAATGTTTTGTGAAAAATGAATGTAGATGCAATATCTACAGAATAATTGATATAAGTACCAAATTAGTTCTCAATTCTTAATGCTTAAGCCCATTTAATAATTTTAAATGCATCATAATATAAGTATTATTTACTTTATTCCAATGATCTTAATTACATATAATATCATTATAAAATATTTGAGCATTTTTAGCATTTTATCATACTTTAAAGTATTTGCTAATTCTTTACTGAAATCCCTGCTAACGCAAGTTGTTTGCCTTCTGGGTGAACTAACAACAGCCTGAAGAAATTAGTGCTTAGAAGAAAAGTCAAGAAAACAAAATATTTTGTTTGACTGAGTAAAACCACCAAAATGGTTTGGTTTAAATGATGCACTAATTTGTAAATTAGGTTTGATTTTGTCTGATTTAAACAGCTGGGATATTTTTCTGCATAGTTGAGGAATCAACTTAAATCCTTTTAATGCATGCATCGTATCTTCAACATGCCATTTTTGGCAATACTGGTGAATATTTTATAAAACAACTATGGCAAAGAACAATGCTAGTTAACATGAAATACCTCAAAATATAGATGGTTTGTATAACATGTGCATGCATTAGAAGTGAGTATATGTGTAACATTCTAATGAAACCAAAAAGCTAATCTCTTTTGTGAATTGAGGACCAAAAATAATGGCACAACATACACATAGGAACCACTAATCACACTCTTTGATTGGCACATTTTAACCTCCTAAAACAAGAAAGAGTCCATTTGTATTAAATTTTGCAACTGCAGGTTCATGGTAGTCTTCCCAATTGACCACTGGATAGTCATCATGCTGACAGCTTCAGAATCATCTTTCTTAGGCATACATCAGGGGAGAAAATTGAATAAGTGGCTAATTCACTTAATTGACACATTTCCAGAATTTTCTAAACAGACACTATGCTATTCACTCAGAAATATCGGAACATTCTCAGTGTCCATATCGCCCAACGAATGATTCTTTATCCTGCCATATTGTGTCACTGGGCATGTGGCTTCTGTCCTAACAATAGCCTATGTGGGGCTGCTTCATAAAACCTATCATTCTGCTTTGACTTTTCTTAATTTGAGGTTTTGCTATTACCCTTCCTGTTGTTTGCAGAACATAATAGCCTGCTTTAAGACAAAATCAAGAGAGAGAGAATAAAAGATTGAATAAGAAACTAAATATACATTTATACTAATGATTAAAATAATATAGGCATTACAGACTACCACTGCTATTAAAATGCAAATTGATACTAGTAAAATTTCATGCCAGTACTTAATTTTAAAATGTTTTCCATGTTACTGGATTATAATCTAGCTTAAATAACTAGCAGACATATTAAGTAATGACTGACAGACAAGATAAGTAATAATCCTGTTGAAAGGTAACTAGCCAATGATTGAGATATCATATTGACTATAGGGAGAAGTCATATATTACTTTTCCCTGAAAAGGGTAAACAATGGAAGATATGTTTTTTATATATCACATATAAATATATATCTAGTTATTTGTCATATATGCTAAATAACTAAGGGTATAGATTGTTTTATACTATTTATGGTACATTAGGCAAATTTTTCTATTCTTTCTTAAAAAGAAAAAAGGAAAGAAAAAGATAAATAGGGCTTAAAATGGAGCAAAGCATAGGTTCCCAGATTCAGGGATGTATAATATAGGGCACTCCATATTTCATGTTATTTTCTTCCCTTAATATCTTTGAGCCTTTGCCTAGCTTCTTAGTCAACCTGTGATTTTTGACTCATTGACAAAGCACCACCAACTGATCCCCAGACTGAACAAGACTCTGAAACTTCACTTGCTGGATCCTCACATCCATTCAGATATCCTTGTATTAATCTCTTCTTTACTGCTTATAACATTCCCATGGTAGCTTTTCAAACCATCTCTCCTGTCTTTAGTCTTCAACCCCTCATCAAATCACTTCATTCTCCTTACTCCAACTTCATTTCTTTGTTCACTGAGAAGAACAAGGTCATGTGATATTTGTCCTTAAATTCCATTTCCTCCATCTCAAAACTACCACTGGGTCAAATTTTCTCTCTTGCTTCCATCCCTTCATTGTTATGGGAAAAAACTATAAGATATTTTCTAAAATTTACTTCTGTCTCCTGTGCTTTGTCCCATTTGATCCCACATCTTTTGTTCATTCAGTCATCCATTCATTCAATCAGTTGCTTGCTTGGTCAGTCAACAGATATATATAGTTTAAAGCCAGAGGTAGGTTATAATACCTGATCAGTCATTTTCTAGCTACCCAAGCACAGTCAAGTTTCTTAATCTTTCTGCCATTCAGTTTGCTCAGCTGTAAAATGAGCAATACCTTCTTCATGTACTAGTTTGAAGATGAAATAAGAAATGGCAGATTAAGCATCTAACACCGAACTTAAGTATATAATAACCCTTATGGCTAGCAAAATGGCAGGTTCTAAAGGTATACAGCTGAAAAATGTTATGAAGTATATATACATATGCATACATACATGTATATAAATATATATTAAACTTCCTGAAGTTTCAATTAACGCAACACAATATGGAATAAAAATAAGTGGCATAACTATTTTAATTGAAGAGTAGTATTTATCCCTTCATGCAGATTTTATTATTGTATAACTGGAAAGTCCAGTTTTATAATAAATTTTAAATTATAATTAATAAAAACTGACAGCCTAAGTACAATTATATTTACAAAAATCCAGTGTTTCTATGTTATGTAATGATGATTTAGAGATAAAGATATTACATTCATAATCACTACAAAAATGTAAAACACATAGGAAAAATTTGACAAGGAAAATATTGAATGTATATAAAGAAACAAATTAAGGTTTGCCAAAGGATATAAAGTTTAGAATAAATGAAAATGTAGGCCCCTTTCCTGAATATTGTAATATCCAGAATATCCTGAATTCAGAACAAATCCCCAGTGGGATTTTTTTGAACTTAAAAACAATGACAAAATGTATCTGAAAGAATATATAGGTGAGAATAGATGTGGAAGTCTGAAAAATACAAGTGTGTGATGGGAAACTTTTCCTATCATGTATTAAAAGGCATCATAGAAGCACAATAATTAAAATAGCATGGAACTTTCCTCCAAATCAACAGACAGAAAATGGAATACAAGAAATACCTCAGGAACAAATCATAATTCATATATAAAAGTATAGAATGCAAGAAAAGTGACCTAATCTATTAGTGGGAAATATTAGTTAACAACTCACTATTTAGAACTTTTAAAACTAAATTACATATTTATCCTATAAAAATTGACTGCAAAATATTAAAAGGAAATTCTCACATCAAATAACACAATTAAAATGCAAGCAATAGGCCATGAAAATATTTTACAGATTTATTATAGTCCTAGCATGTAAATCCCTCATGCAAATCACTAAGTAAAGCCTAAAAGCCTAATTACATAAACAATCAAGTTATAAGAGGAGTACAAAGTGGTAATAAGAATGTGAAAAACAACGTGCAGATTTATTAATTACAAAAGAAAAGAACTGTAAGATACTCTGTCAAAATTAGAAAGAAATAGTGTAACATAATATTCCATGTTTGTTGGGGTTTAAATGAATTTGCTGCTGTTTAGGGAGTTAGTACATGTTCTTATTTGTTTACTTAGCTATCCATTTGGCAAATATTTTATGAGCATTTACTCTTTGTAAGAAATTTTTTAACTAGAAATTTTATATCAAACGATTTTTAAATGTTTATCTTTTTTATTCCATAAATTACTTCTAGCAATTATTATCCTAAAGAAATAAGCAATGGTGAGCAAAAATATACATGTAAACTGATATTTATCATAATTTTAATACCACAAAGTTCACTCACCTAAAAGCCCCAAATTAAGAATGACTAAATAAATGTTTATCTCTACATAGATTCATTGTATGTACATTCTTCATGAAAATCAAATGTTTCAATAAATTTTAAGAATCTGAAAACAATGGGATTGAATACTGCATATAGTATAATCACAATTTTGTGATACACACACACACACACACACACACACACACCCAAAGATTAAGACAGATTATCATTGGATGGAAAATCAAAAGCTGTTCTTATTTTCTTTTCTGTATTGCTTTCAGTGAGAAGCCTGTTACTTTTATCATCAAAAGAAATACTATCTTTAAATTCTATAAAATAGTAAGGAAAGAAATTATTCCCCTGAAAATATGCAAAGGCCTCAAAGGCAGCTTTTGGACATTGCTCTATCATTATATCTTCTCTCTTGGATTTTTAATCTTTCTTCTACTAACAAATTGGCTTAGGTTTCTCCAATTTATTACTTTCTCCTGCTCCCTTGAGCTGGGCATATTATTTCCTACCTGTTGTTGCTGCCAGATTTCTTGAACAGTCAACCTTTCCTTTCTCACTTTGTCACCATCCATGCATCTTTTTCAGAATGGCTTTTTACTTGAATAGTTTTCACCAATGACTGAGTCTGCTGTATCTCAGATGAGTGATAAATTCACTTATTTTCAATTTTCTTCATCTTTGCTATACTCTTGCTTTGTCTGTGTTGGTTATCTTTTGATCATTTTTTAATCAATACTTACTTCATTTGTTGTTTTTTTCCCCTCTCATTCTTTAAATCAATGTTTTTCTGCATATACTATCCTGAGCCACCCTCTCTTCCAATGTCCTATATTCTTTTCCTTGAAACTTCCATTTACTTTCGCATCTTCAAATATTACCTGGATGCATTTAACTCATAAATATCTGGTTTTCATGCTGATTCTCTCTTGAACCATATCCCCTCGTTTTTTTCAACTGTGTGGGTTGAGCTTGCTTGAGATGTCTGGCCACCTGAATACTGGCCAGACATCTCAAGCTCAATACTTCTAAAATTGAAATATTCAACTTACCCTTACAGTTTCTTTCCTCACGTGACTTCCTGATATCTATTTAATTTTCCCAAAGTGTTAATGCTTGCCAGACTCAGAATTTTAGACTGCATCTTTGTATTGTCCCTCCTCATCCAGTAAGCTGTCTGAGGTTGGTCAATCTTTTGTTATATATGGGTTTTCAATTCCTTTCTCATTCTTTCCAGCTCCTATATAACTACCTCTACCTTAATCTGCTTCTAAAGAAATAAAACTCTGGTTTAACTTCTTTCACACTGTCCTGATGCCCAAATCCTGGCCACTAGTGGTGCAACACCACTATGATTTCATCACTATCTACTCAAATATGCCCAATATCACTCAAATTAAGTAAATGGTCTTTACTTTAGCATTGGAGATCCCCTGCAATCTAGTCCTGGCCTTCTTTTTTTTTCTACTGCTGTAAGGTGTCTTATGCTCTAAGATGGACCATGTTCTATACATGGGTTGCCCTTTCTGAAACTGATTAAAAAAAAAAAAAAAGCCTTCCTAAAACACCCAGAGTAATTATCACCTAACAGTGGAGCCTTCCCTGGCCATGCCCTCTAGCTTCTTACTTTCCTCACCTTTATGGTAATTACTCTATTCTAGGGATTAAAAGGAATGAAAATGCCCTTCTCCCAAGCTACACTGTAAGGTCCTTGAGGAGAAAGGCTGTAATAAATTAGCTTAGAATACACAAGATAGTATGTTGCATATTTCCAATACTCAGATACTGAAGAATGCATCAATAAATTTACAGGCAGAAAACTAATACTTTTTGGTCATTACTGTATTTATGTATTTCTGCTAGTAATTGGTTTGTTGGTCTCCTGTGTAAGATTATTAAATCCTTCAGAACAGGAATCATAATCATCCTTAATAATAGATAATCCATTCTTTAAGAAAGTCTAGAAAACCTGCTGTATAGAAAAAATTTTCACCAGGTATTATACCCTTGCTTTGTTTTCTTTAGAAGGAGGTATATAGAATTTTTAAAAAGTTATTTTTTCCTTATGATTGTCAGTGATTAACCCATAATTCAATCTTGATGATTAATGTGACCATTAGGGTTAAAGCTATTTCTTTATCCAATTAAGTCTTTGCAGGAAAACATAGGTAGATGCATAAGTTCTTAAAAATAGGCACAATTAGATATCCCAGTGGTATATGAATCAGGTAACTCTTTTAGGCAGATTTTTGAAGGGGGAAAAGAAAAGCATCAAATGACCAGCCATTTCCCTGAACACCTCTCATTTTAATAGCTATTACTCTCATCCCATACTCATCTCCCCTGAGATACTGTGTTGCATTCTTATCCTAAGTCTTCCAGAAATTAAAGATAAATACAAGTCTCAGAGTACCAACAATATTTCTCTTTGAGACCTTTCTTGTTCGTTAAACCAAAATGGAGTGACACTGGAGCCCAGTCTTGCCTGGATCAGGTGAAGCCTTCCCTGGGTAAATCTATTACACAAGACTATTTCGTCAGCCCTGAGCCAAAAGAAACAAGAGTAAAAGCACAATAATATGGTAATATCATTCCAAGATCCCAAAAGAATCTGTAAAACCTCAGCTGGAAGTTGATTTAACCTCTTTGGTATTGTCATGTGACCCCCGAGGTGGTACCTTCCTTCTCTAAGTGAGTGGAGCGATTACCATTACCCGTGGAAGCCAGAGATCCCCAGTGACTCGGAAGAGTCTTGAGAAGGGATACAGTTTCATAGCTTATTGCAATTCTTCCAGCACTGAAATCTCCTGGAGCTGAAACTCATTGAGAAATGATGAGGCATTTGAAGCTGCTTGAAATAAGGGCTCTGTACTAAAGTGGCTGGCTAGTCCATAGCCCACCTGAGAAAATGATGAAAAACTGTGCTCAGGAAAAAAAAAAAAAAAAAAATCCAGCCTTACAATGGAGCAGAGACAGCAGTTACGAAGCTGACTTCAATTTAGGCTTGTTGAACTCTAGATTCTTAATAGCCCATCCGCACTGGAGGTTTTCAGTCCTGCAGTAATATTTTAATTTCTCCCTTCAGATTCTGTGATAACTCCTATACTCTGGAAAAAATAAAGAACTGAGTAAACAAATCGCCACTCTTCCAATATCAGAATAAATGCATTACTAAAAATTTACCAGATCTTACAGAAATCGTCTTTTCCATAGTGCAATCTCACCATGGAATCTCTCTCTGGGCAGTTTCCCGCATTGCAGAGTAAGGGAGAAGTTCACTTATGGGGACGTAACTGAAGCTAACCTAGAATTTGGCTGTCATCCCACAAGAAGCAAAACAGGAATGACAGGCCCCCTTTGCATTCACAAAATACTTATTGCCACATCTGAATGGATTTTCAAGTGTAGTGGTGATCCTGGGCTCACTAGCCTCCCTCCGTCTGGCTCCATGAGGTATATACCCTGTGTATTTTAAAATAGGTGTTGCTCCATCAAGTTGGTGATAATGGCATCTTGTGGAGCACACTTACAGCTATGGGACAAGCTACATGAGCTGGGGAAGGCTCTCAGCAGATGCTGTTGGGGGAGTGGTGAAGAACACACAGAGGCAGAGGGAGTTGTAGCTACAACAACAAAAAAAAAGAGGAACATTCACAGAAAAGGAAAACAAACAACTGACTCACACAAAAATGGTAAATGAAGAAACTAAACACCTCAAAGACAATTTGGTAATCAATTAAGATGCTGAGGTGCAGCAAGATGGCAAAGGCTGAGGAAACGACTTATCCTCTAGGAATGCATTCTATTGCTTGTGTGGACATTAACCCGGCTCCAGAGAGAGGTGCTTTTATATAGTTTGCCCCTAAAAAAAAAAAAAAAAAAAAAAAAAAAAAAAAAAAAAAAAAAAAAAAAAAAAAGAAAGAAAGAAAAGAAAAGAAAGAAAAGAAAACAGAAAAGAAAACCAGAAACAGAAAATGGATATTTAGGGCAACTTGTAAGCCCACCTGTGAAGCCGCTGTTGTGCTGTGGGGGACCTGCTGCCTTCTACTGGTGTCCCTCAGTGGGCACTGTCAGCATGGAAACAAGCAACACGCTGCCTCCAAGAAAAAAGAACAAATGTAAAAGAAACAGAACGATCTGGTGATTTTTTTTGTAAGAGCAGAAATGCAAAGGACAAAATCAATGGGTTAGAGAGGCACATTCAACTTCTGCAGAACTGTGAAATGAGGAGCAGGGGGAGAGAGCACGGGACAGAGAAAGGGAGGAAGAGCTCTAGAGAAAGAGGAGAGCCTACTAAAGAAACGAGCCCCCCTGTACAGACAGCCTGACGCCAGATGGCTTCTTCTAATAAATATTCAACCTTAACTCTGTTCCCATGTAACTTTGTTGTAAAGCTGCCAGCACACCCACACAGATCTGGGCCAGCAAAATGATTACAGTAGTACAAACAAAATAGTGCAATAGAGGAAACAGACAGACAGGGTCCTGTCCACAGACAGTCAGGGCTGGAAGATGTGAGTTGATGGGCCTTTAGATTTAATGCCTCGGAACTCATAATAATAAGTGGCATCGGAGGAGGGGCACCTCAAAGCCAACAAACATTTAGCTCTTGTCTCCGCTTTGCTTCAGGTTTCAGCGTGGAAAACATGTTCAACTTTTTCTTCAGAGATCATGAATGAGATGCTATATCTTAAATATTACTTTCCAACACAACCTCTACGTTTGTATTTAGAGTAATAACAACCACACTGAATTCCCCCACCACATTTACTTTTTTAAATTGTAGCAATATATAAGACTGTATTTTAATACTTACCTTACCAGTTGCATAATAATAGATGATTCACCATAATTTTTTCTTTATAAAACAGAGGAGTAATTCTCCATAGAATCGTCTGTGTTTTCTTCTTTCCACTCCCCTACCCCTACCTCCCCCAACTTGCCCGCCTGCACTATTATTTAAGTGCTATTTAAACACAGATATAGATACCTCTAGATTTTGGTGGGGGTGGGGCAGTAGGCATTTCAATGTTTTGAGGAGGGGATAATTTGAAAAAAGATGATGGCAGAATAAAGTGTCCTATTAATGAATACATGAAAATGTTGAATCAATTAATGCCAAAACTCAGCTTGAAGAAAACAGTGACATGGTGAAATATTCTAGAAATATATACTTTTTGGAGTATTTGAAAATATCATGTTAGGATCAACTATCAGAGAAAGATATAAAGCCTCTGTGATTTTAGTTTTCAAATGATATATATGAATTGTACTTAACCAACTTAGTAATGAAATATAGCAATTTATAGCCAATCATCTAAAATGCTTGGTATAAAAATGAGATTATAACCTTATTTTATTTTTCATTTTTTGATGTGATACCTAAAATTGTCCAGAAAAAAATAAATTCCTAAAAGAGTTCATGATAAGCCAAGATTTCTTTTACCTCAAAATCAAAGATATATTTCATGGGGTTATCTCTGAGCACTGAATGTAAGAAAAACCAACAAAACAAAAAAAATTAAACACTTACCAAGAGCTAGATAAGTTTCGTTAAGTGCATACTGTTGTTTTGACAGTTTGAGAATCTGCACAGATTTTACATTTTATTACACTTGACATCAAAAGCTGTATTGATAGGAAAGGACCACATTTCTAACAAAGAGAGACAGATAAAAATTAGCATTTATCTTCTGGTAATATTGAGCTTTCTAATGGTAAGTCACAGTATTTTCCTTTTTCTGCAGAGAACTCTCTCATGGAATGGAAAATGCATTGGAAGGTTAAGGCTTCCCAATTAGGGACATGATGCAGACCAGTCCTTGAAAAGTTGTGTATAAATTGCACACATGAAATATAAACAATGCAAACATATCTGTATACAAAATATGCAGTTGTGCATTCAAAAAGGGTAATGGCATGCAATAATGGGAAATTATTTGAACATCTGTTTGCACATTAATCTGCATATTTTTGCACATGCAATCATCCATTTGCATCAGCATATTTTGCATGTCGCATGCACACGTTAGACACCTGTTATTAAAAACTAGGTCCACAATGTGCTGCTAATTCCCTTGAATATAATTCCATCTTTACAAGATTTATCATAGAGTCCAAAGGGTAGTACTTTTTTAGGAAAGTAGACAATATACACAGGATATTAGTGAAACGCTTCTCCTTTATCTATGGGTGGCAGACTATAAGATTCAAAGAGGGAACCAAATTAGTAGTGAATGAAAGCAAAACAACAGAGACAGAGATGAATCATGACACAACCTAGCTCCTTCTTTCTGGTATAAAAAATGATCAGCCACTGAAGAACAAATTGAGATGTCATGTGCATCAACTGTGCCAAGCACTATGTCTGCTTGGCACATAGTACGTGGTCAATAAATAGTTGGTAAGTCTTTGGTTAATAAAGGAATGTATAATTTAATTAAATGTCACATTTAGCTAATAGTTAAAGGAGTTAGATGATATATCAAGGTCCGTTCTGACTGCTTTTGCAGGCCTCTCTCAGTTAACACATTTGAAAAGAGTCTTTGAGGGAATATTGAGAGACTGAGCTAGAAAGACTGGGCTCTGCTACTAACTAGTAATATAATCTTGGACTAATTTCTCTAATTTTGTAAAATAAGAGACTGTGCCCAGTCGGCAAATAGGTGGTACATATGGCGCTACTCTTCCCTTCTTTAACCGTGGTAGACATTTAAAAAAATCAACTCCGGCACTTTTTTCCACTGAGTCTGGACTTAGCCATATATTATTTCTTAACACAGCTTTCCAGGCAGCCACCATCAACTGATCAAATCTGGCACACAAGATGAATCTATTTCTTATCCAGGATTACATTATCTCTAAGGCCCCTTCCATAAACCGAATCAAGAACTCTGACAGACCTCTACAATTTATGTTCTTAGGAAACTATCTTAATGATTTGGTTGTTTTCTAATTACAAGGTATGAAATAATGCTTTAAAACTAGTTGAACACTGTTAGAATTGGAGAAATGCTTGTTCGATAGAGAATTTCACTGTAATAGTATTTTTAATGGATTTAACCCATAAAATATGCTAAAGTAAAGCAATGTTCAATATATTTCCCTCGTTGGATTATCCATAAAAGTACTTTCTTCCAGGCAGTTATGCAAAGCGGATCAGGAAAGCAGCATGAAGCAATACTTTGTGCAGCACAGCCTTTCAGTATGGGAAGAAAGACAGCAGCCGTGGTCTCAGCTTCTGCCAGACAGAGCGTTGGTGGTGTGAGAGAAAGCACAGAAACCTGGAGGCACGTTAAAAGGACATATTCAGACTCCTCAAGTAATATGGAAAAATGGGAAGCAAATGTAGCTGTCAGTGAGGATGGGTTTTGAGAGCATTCACCGAGAAATCCTTGTGTGATAAGCATTACAAACAGCTGACATGAATCCATCAGAAGTCTGTACTTAATGTTTGCTCTTTGGCCAGAACTGTGCTATGTTCTTAGAGAAGTACAATAGAGTATAATACAGTGCCTGTTTTTGGAAATCTTGTATTCTAGTTGGAAGACACAAAACACAGAACATTATAAAGCTGCTCATAAGACAAGGATATGCCTTATTTCCCAGCTATATCTAGACCCACTTAGATGACATTTCAATCAACCACATCACTTTGAATGGCATGGCCCCAACAAAGAATGACCTAGGCACTCTTCATGTGGTAGCAAGATGCCCCTTTTGTTATGGTCTTGTCATTTGGGTCCCTTTTCCTAGCTGTTTATTATGTCATGCCTCTTTCATTCATTCATAATGGTGGTAGAGACATGTCCTTTTTGACTGCACAGCACACATTCCTCCTGTATCTAGAATGAGTTGTTCTACTTTGCTCTGAAGAATTATACTCCCACTCTGACTCTTTATGAGTAGGGTGAAACTGACCCTCACATGCTAGCTCCAAGGGTGGGTACATGGTTGAAGACGGATAATGACAGCCCTAGGATTTTCTAGGATCGATGCAAAAGAGAAACTCAGTGTATGACTGGACAAGTTGGTGGCCACAGGTAATTGACTAAAAATAAAACCAAACTAAGGGAAGTTGAGTTGAGAGATGGAAGCTGATCAGCCCCTAGTGGCATAATGTGAGCCCCAGGATACAGCAATGTCTGATTCTAGCTATATTCCTGAGACTTTCAATTAGCCAAGCCAACACATTCTTCCGTTCTACCTACCGCCCAGCTGAAACTAGTTTAAGTTGGATTTCTATTATAAGCCATGAGAACAACCTGGCAAGTGCAATCCACACCACTGGCATGCATGGAGGAAGTCAGGGGGTCCCGGTTAACAAAACCCACAAAAGAAGAACTTAAATCGCTTTCCCTAAATCACGTCATGAAAGTCAACAAAAATACAGAAAGCAAAGGCCCAGCTTTTAAGAACAAAATAAGTTGAACAGTCACATCATTATAAATTATTTTCTAAAGCTATTTCTTGACCTTTGTGGGGACAGCTCACCAGACCCTGTTTCCCTTCACCATTGCACGGGAGCCTCCTAATATGCTCTTCTGTAAAATACAAGAAGTGAGATGACCGTCATAATTGCCCTTCACTGCAATCTTCCCTGAATGTGAATTATTTCAAGTGACTAGCAAAGAACCTTTATGAAAACAGAGTATCTAATTATTGGGAAGAATTCTCAGAATTCCAAGAAGTTCTTTTCTAGTCTACTATGGAACTATTCGTGTTAATTTTCAATTTAGAGCCCCTTCTTCTCCTGCATATTTCTCCTGTGAGTCCAACCAGCTCTCATTGTGCTCCTCAGAGGGAGATGTCTAAGTAATGCGAACGCTACCTCAGAATTTGGGGTATCACCTGGGGACATTAGCCAACATCACTCTTAAGGTCATCTCAGGATACCAGCAGGGCACCAAGGTATTACCTCCTGACTCCAGGAAATAATTTATGCAATGGAAGGATAGAGCTGGTGAAAATAAGTAACAAAGAAACAACCAAGATGAGGAGGGGTTAAGTTTCTCATGCATAATATCTGAAGAGCTACCTAACTGAACCATCAGGTCCTTAGCTCACTGCCTAACCCAGGCAGTCACCCTGCTGTTTTAATGAAAGTTAGCTGTGGGAACATCGCCATCACAGCATCCCGACTCTTGACAGCACTTTTAAACTAGGCATTTGTTCTTTTCAGCCTACTTCCTGTTTAGAAATCGCTTCTATTTTAAGTGGCATGTTTACTTTTTCACCTTTTTGTAAGGGGAATTGCATTTTATTAGTTACAATCCAAATATAGCTAAATGAGGAAAACTCAATAAAGTGACTGAAAAAAAATCATCCAATAAATTTGCTGTGAAATGCCAAGTTTGTGGCTGTGCCTGCAGTCATTTTAGTTATAAGACACATAGTAGGAAACAGTTTTGGGGTTTTCAGCCATTCGTTTATAAATTGAATAAGATAGATGTGTTCATTCATATGAAGTAATGTAATTTTTCTTGGGAAAGTTTAATATTATACAAATCCATTAGCATATTTACAAATTAATCTTCCCTTAGGAAAAAAAGATTGAAGATTTACAGAAGGATTTTATTACTTTTAAAACTGCATTTTAAAGAAAATAAAAGAAAAAGAAGGAAAATTATATTGAACTATAAATGCCTTTTTATGACTAACAGTTTTCTAACACCAAAATTTATGAAAGGAGATGAGAATAGAGCAGAACACAGAAAGAATTTTCAAGGAGCTCATAGAAATTGCAACTCCTGTATCACAGATTGCAAACTCCTATAAACTTAAACCTGTTTATGTAAATGCAAGAAATGGCATTAAATTAATTAGACACTTAAGGCTATTAATATGACTTTCCCCTGGATGATTTTTTGTCTAAAGTCTCTAGTTACTTGTTCTAATTTTTGACAAGATGGGATATAAACCTTCACAACCCCAATGACAACAACAAAAACCTGTGTTCATTTCATTTCTTCCTCAAACTCTCCATGACTTATTAATGAACAAGTAACTGATGACATAATTAATTTCTAAAAATCCACTGTCATAAAATGTTCCTACAACAGCAGAGAGAAACTTGGAATGTTAGATAAGGGAAATCTCAATCTATATGCAAATATCTGATATATTATAAAAAGGTAGAAAACTTACTTGATTTTCCTCCAGATAGTCTCCATTTTGCTCATCAATGGCACTTACTTTGTAACTGTCCTTTTTATTAAGGAAGGGTTACATGGACTTTCCACACAAACACAGAATGTGGCATAATATTAACAGCAATCTTATGAATAAGATGCAAATTTTAATGATTTCTTAATAACACTTTTTGCAATATTTCTAACTATGGGGAAAAAATTAAAGTATTAGCTATATTAAGATATTCTTCCACAGAAAAATATCTGTTGCAATGATTTAAGAACACATCATACACAATTCTTCAGGTTGAAAGTCATATAGTAGTAATAATAATAATGAATAAATACTATTCATTTGTTGATCATCTCCTGTATTCCAGAACTGTATTAAATGCTTTAAATATATTGTCTTATTTAATACTGATAGCAACCCAATCAGATAAATACTGTGATCATTTGTATTTCATAGAAGAGAAAATTAGTCTTGAAGATATAAAATATCAAAGACATCCAAATAGTAAATGGTGGAATCCAGGATGAAATTTCAACTCCTCTGATTTCTGTGTCTACACTCTTATCCTAACCCTATACTTTGAAATTCAAATGATATAATTTATTTCCCAAAGTTTGCAAACATTTTCAATAAATGTAGTACTAATATCTACTAAAATAATGTGATATGAACCTCACTACCATTATTTAACAACAGTTATTAGAACGTTTATTTCCATTACATTCAACTGAATGTTAATTGTGTAACGTATACCACAGTTCTGTGTTGGTTTTCTTCATCTTCTGATTTTTGTTTTTCTTCTCTGGAAGAATACACTATAATTGTGCTATCATGGCTCCCATAAAGCATCTCATTTCCAGACTAAACATCCTCACTTCCAACAACAGTTCCTCAAAAAACAGGGGGCTCACTGTTCTCGCAAGTTCTCTCACTCTTTTCTTCTTCCCCTGGGCCCACTGGTCTTCCAAGCATCTCTTTAAGGGGAACTTAAGAAATTTCTTAAGGAAGGAGATCTCTTCCAAAAGGATCTTAACTAGGCACAACCCTCCATAAGGATTTGATCACCAAGAATAGTAAGTCTTCTGATTCTCAGTTCCACTCTCTTTCATCTCAAAGTTCTAACATTATGTGTAAAGACAAGTCAATCACATCTTAAGATTAGCTAGAAGATGTAGCATTTGCCATATTCACAATCCTTGAGTGATGGTCTTGAAATCAACCAGAAATAAAGAAAGAAGTGGTGTTTTCTGTCTGGAGTGGCCTAGACAAGTTTCATCACAGTGATAGAACAGAAGCCCTTCCTTACCCTATGTATGGCAAAAAGAACTGAATTCACCAAATTTCACTGGAAATACCTGAAGATTCATCTTAAAGGACTGCCAGAAAATCTTTTTACCTAGATTGACATACCAAATTTCTATCCCAGTGATGATGGAATCAAAATTTCAAGGAAGATATACATAAGCATATAGTGTGATATATGTTTATAATACATTTCTGCTTCAATTTTTCACTTCACGTTAACAGATGAGGTAGAAAAGGATCTGTTGGTTTTCTTTATTCAAGAAAGAATTGGGAGCTGGAATTGCTAAACAGCTTTTTTACATTTCACCTAGTAAATGGCAGTGGAGCTGAGAAAAAAAAAAAAATAAAGCAAGGTTGGTCTTCTAGATTAATACACCGTTCAAGCTTCCTCTCCTGAAATGTGCTGCAGTCCATCACACTTAACCTACACTTTCCACACCTCCAGAAGGAGATACCACAGATATACCTATTTACTTTGGCATGAACTCAAAGAAATGAGCTTGCAAAGCTGATCCTTTCTTTGTGCATTAACTTTAATTTCTCCTTTCCACGCATACACTGCAAGAACATCAGGTAGATCCATTTACTTCCACCCCCTCATCCCACTGCTCCTCCTAAAGTGACATATCAATTATGGCTCGTTTGAAATTTTCTCTTACAAATGTAGGCTCAGACTTCAACACCTAAATGAATTATATATACACCATGCAAGCCTGTTTGTTTCAGGTTTCTTAAAAGGAGAAAATGAATGCAAAGTATTAATCATCAAACTGATGTCCCTGATTGAAAAATAAATTATTTAAATGTGTAACACTCTGGCTTTTTTTTTAATATGCTACTTTCTAGAAATTTTTTCAGCATTGCAAGTTGAAAAGGATGAAAAAAATCTTATAGTATATTATTAAGATGAAACAGGCCGGGCGCGGTGGCTTAAGCCTGTAATCCCAGCACTTTGGGAGGCCGAGACGGGCGGATCACGAGGTCAGGAGATCGAGACC
>NW_016811928.1:737897-746460 GCF_001698545.2 Rhinopithecus bieti
AAAAAAAAAAAAAAAAAAAAAAAAAAAAAAAAAAAAAAAAAGATGAAACAAGAACCAAATTAAAAGATGTGTAGGGCACAATCATAGTCCATCCAAACTGCTGGGTCAGAGTATCCATTGCTTCCACAGTCATCAACCAAATTTATTGAATAGTAATTCAAATTAGCTGTTAAAAAGGTCTAAAAGTCTAGACTGACTGTTCCAGACCTAAATACATTTTATCTTCTTCACACCCCAAAACTATTGTACCCCTAATGCAATTTTTTTTTAAATCTTATCTTTCAGGTGTACAGAGTGGGGAAGACAAGTGGAAAGGCCACAATATATGTTATCTACTCTATATTCACTCTGTTTTAATTTGCTGGGGTACAATTCCTTATGTTTCCCATTTTATTTCAAATAATATTACAGATATATCATGTATACAACTAGAAATTATAGAAATGAAACTACCAACAAGGAGAAAGATATAAAACTCAAGAGGGGAAAAATAAAACACTTTATATAGAATGTAAGTAGCCCAAGTAGTCATTGAAACCACCTCCTAGAGTATACATAAATCAGAAGAAAAAAAAGATAAAAAATACCCAGTGAGAATAATTTATTTAACTCAGTGGGTGCAAGAAAGGCATTCAATGATAAGAGTTATATTAGTTAGGGGTGGCTAATTGCTTTTTAAAAAAATACCAGACTGAAAATAATGGGTAATGGTGCAAATTCAAGAGAATTTTTGCTATTTAAACAATGGTACTGAGTGGATAAACATGTTGATAGACCCTCCTCTGTGTAGTCACTCGAGTGAGACTAATGCAGGCTCAGTCATATTCAACACATGGCTTTCAGGGTCACCATGGAGATTGGCTCTTTCCAAGACAGCAGGTAAGAGAAAAGAAAATGGAAAAGGGCTTGCAGTGGTTTTTAATGAGCCAGGCCTGGATGTGATATACATCTCTTCTCACATTCTATTAGTTGGACCTTGTCACATGACCACAAGTAAATGTAAGAGAGTCTGGGAAAGGTAGTTGTGTGATCATGAAAAAGAAAAGACTGGATTTTTTTTTTTTTTTTTTTTTTTAATGGGTATCAGTCTCTGCTACTGTCTGCTCTACTGGTCACCATAATCATGTTCTTTCTTCCCACACATAGAACACATTTAAGAATATCCTGAAAAGAGACAGTCTACTTATTGCATCTGGCTCAAAGACCATAGGTCACATAGTTATTGTATTTCTTTCTATTCAAGCTTGAGGTGGCTTCTTGTGATCCCATAACCTGTGAACTAAGAAGACAAGTTCTTTCCCTCCTCTATGTATACTTCTACATCAATGGTAAAGCAGAAACAAGATAACTCTCAAGAAGCTTCCAACTGTGAAAAGAGGAAAAGGGTAGACATACAGTAATCATACATCCATTCCAATAATGAAATCCTGCTGGGCAGGAAGAGTGAAACCCCAATTCATGAGAGTTCAGCAAGTTCCAAGTCCCTGATTCAACTCTTCAGGAGAATCTACTGTGTCCATTCTTCTCCATTGCTCTGACTCTACTCTCTGGGATGCTGTTTTTTTTTTCCCTTGTCCATTATCCTACATGACCATATCTGAAGTAAGTACATTTTTCAGTGAGCACACTTTCAGCAATCACTTTCAGATATCAG
The DNA here is from genome assembly GCF_001698545.2 of Rhinopithecus bieti. Classification (NCBI taxonomy): domain Eukaryota; kingdom Metazoa; phylum Chordata; class Mammalia; order Primates; family Cercopithecidae; genus Rhinopithecus; species Rhinopithecus bieti. Next base: position 739,552 of record NW_016811928.1, read on the forward strand.
AACCATTGCTGTCCATTTTCTGCCTATGTAAGTTTGGGGAACCAAGGGGTGTTTCATAATCACTCATAGTTTCTGATCTATTTGTTTCCACACAGTTTCATGAGTCAGTAATCATCTCCTAAATTCTTTTTTCAGATTTAAAATTTACACCTCTTGCATTGGCTTGTTTAATTGTTTGTTTATTATCTTTTGCTTTACTAGAGCTCATGTACCTCTCTCAACCTAATGGTAGCTACTTTAGGTCATCTAAAACAATAGGCTTGGGTGGTAAGGTAACCCACTTCATTTTTTGTATCAATTTTATTGAGATATGACTTACATAACATACAATTCACCCACTTAAAGTCCACAATTCAGCAGTTTTTAGTACATTTACAGATATTTGCAGTCACCATCACAGTCAATTTTAGAACATTTTCATCACAAGGAAACCCTGTGACCTTTACCTACCACCTATCTACTTCCCCATCCTCCCAACCTGGGCAATCTACTGCTTTCCATCTCTACAGATTTGCCTTTTCTGGACACTTCAGAAAAACTGAATCATATAACAAGTGATCTTTTGTAACTGGCTTCTGTCACTCAGCATGTTTTCATAGCTGATTCATGTTAAAGCATGTATCAGCACTGCATTCATTCCTTTTAAAGGCTGAATCATATTCCATTGCATGGATATACCACATTTTGTTTCTCCATTCATCAGACAATAAGTATTTGAGATTTAAGCCAAAACAATAACCTTTTGGCTATTATGAATAATGTTACTATAAACATTCATGCACTTTTTTTCTAGAAACATGTTTCCATTTGTCTTGGATACATATCTAAAAGTGACATTGTTGAGGTGTATGGTAACTATATGTTTAATAATTTGAGGAATCACCAGACCGCTTTTCATATTAGCTGCACTAATTTACATTCCTGCCAGCGGTGTATGAGAATTCCAATTTCTGCACATCCTCACCAACAATTGCTATTATCTGACTTTTTTATTATAGCCATCCAACTGGGTGTGAAGTAGTATCTCATTGTGGTTTTGATTTTCACTTCCCTGATGACAATGTCAAGAAAGTTTCATATGCTTATTGGCCATTTGTATATCTTCTTTGGAGAAATGTCTATTCAGTCTCTTTACCATTTTTCAGTTGAGTCTTTTTATTATTGAGTTGTAAGGGTTCTTTATATATTCTGGATACAAGTCCCTTAACGAATATGATTTACAAATATTTTTTCCTATTCTGTGCTTTGTCTTTTCACTTTCTTGAATGTTAATTTTTATGAAGTCTAATTTATCAATTATTTTTGCCATTGCTTATGCTTTTGGTGTCATATCTAAAAATTCATTGCTAAATCTAAGTCATGGCCATTTATCTCTATGCTTTCTACTAAGAATTTTATGGTTTTAGCAGTCAGATGTTTGACTAATTTTGAGTTAATTTTTGAATAAAGTGTGAACTAAAAGTGTAATTTTATTGTATTGCCTATGGTTATCCAGTTGTTCCAGCACTATTTGTTAAACAAAGTTTTCTTTTCCCATTGGATAGTCTCAATATCCTTGCCAAAAGTCAGTCAACCATAGAAGCCATGTGTTTATTTCTGGACTCTTTATTCTGCCCCATAGATGTATATGTCTATCTTGATGCCAGTATCACACTTGCTTGATTACGTTTGTTTTATAATCTGTTTCAAACTTGGGAAGTGTTTCAGTCCTCCAACTTTGTTCTTCTTTTTGAAGATTGTTTTATATTGGTGTTTCAAAATTCAATACAGATTTTAGGATCTGCCTTTTAATTTCTACAAAGAAGCCAGCTGCTATCCTGATAGGGAGTGCACTGAATCTGTAGAGCGATTAGGAGATTACAGGTATCTTAATAATATTAAGCCTACTAACACAAAACATGAGTATTCTTCCATTTATTTAAATGTTATTTAAGTAATGTCTTTTAGGTTTAAGAGTATAAGTTTTGTACTTTGTTGTGTTTATTCTTAAATACTTAATTCTTTTTGATGCTATTTTAAATAAAATTTTTTAATTTTATTTTATACTATTTATGGACAGTGTATAGAAATAAAATACTTGAGTATTGATTTTTGTGTTTTCACAACTTTGTTGAATGCATTTCTTCATTCTAATAGTTTTTTCTAGTTTAACTCTTTAAGATTTTCTACATATAAGATCATGTATTCTGTGGATACAGTTTTACTTCTTCCTTTCCAATTTGGATACCTTTTATTTGTTGACTAATTGCCCTAGCTACAACCTGTTAAATGAAAATAGTGAGAGTGGGTATCTTTGTGTTGTTCCTGATCTTAGAGGGAAAGTATTCAGTCTTTCTTCATAAAGTATGATGTTAGCCATGAGTTTTTTACAGATGCCCTTCATCAGGTTAAGGAAGTTTTGTTCTATTTCTAGTAGGTTGAGTGTGTTTACCATGAAATGCTGTTGAATTTGTCAAATGCTTTTTCTGTATCTATTGAGATCTTCATGTTGGAGTTTTTGGTTTTTTATTCAATTGATACGATATAATGCATTAATTGATTTTCAGATGTTAAACCAACAATGTTCCTAGAATGTCTCACTTGTTTATAATTCTTCTATACACTGCTGGATTCAGTTTGCTAGCTTTTTGTTGAAGATTTTCGTATTGATGTTCGTAAGAGATATTGGCCTGTAGTTTTGTTGTTACTGCTTTGTTTAGTTTCGTTAGCAGGGTAATATTGGCCTCATGAAATGAGTTGAAAATTGTTCAAACTGTTTTTATGTTTTTAATGAATTTGTGAAGATTTGGTATTCTTACGTAAACATTCAATCTCTCTTCCTGCTAACGGGTCTATTCAGGTTATTTCTTTCTGAGTTGCTTTGGTAGTGCTTTTCTTGGAATTTGCTCATTTCATCAAAGTTTTATAATTTGTTGGCATTCAATTGTTCATAGTATTCCTTTATAATCCTTTTTATTTCTCCAAGGTTAGTAGTAATGTGCCCTCTTTCATTTGTGATTTGTGTAATTTTGCTTTTTTTCCTCTTGATCTAGCAAAGGTCTGCCGATTTTTTAGTCTTTTCCAATAACCAGGTTTTCATTTTACTGATTTTCTCTATTGATATTCTCTTTTCTATTAATTTCCATTTGAGCCTTTATTATCCTTTTATATGCTTCAGGTGTAGTTGTTCTTCTTTTTCCATTGTCTTATGGTACAAGGTTACATTCTTAATTTGAGAACTTACTTCTATTTAAATATAGGCACTTACAGCTATAAATTTCCCTCTCTAAGGACTGCATTACCTGCAATCCGTAAGTTCTGGTATGTTGTGTTTAATAGTCATTCATCTTAAAATATTTTCTAATTTTCCTCTTCATTTCTTCTTTTACCCTGTGATTACTTAGGAGTGTGAGTGTTTACTTTTACATATTTTAAGTTTCCCAAGTATTTTTTCTTGTATTTTAATTTTATGGATATACAATAGTTGTACATATGTATGGGATACATGTGATGTTTCGATATAAACACATAATATGTAATGATCACATCAGGGTAATTGGTATATAAATCACCTCAAACATTTATCATTTCTTTGTGTTAGGAATATTCAAATTTTCATGCCTCTGGTTATTCTGAAATATACAATATTCATTGTTAACTATAGTTGCCCTATTATGCCACTAAACACTAGATCTTATTCCTTCTATCTAACTGCATCTTTGTACCCATTAACCTCTCTTTATCACCCCTTCTACTATCCTTCCAAGCCTTTGGTAACCATCATGCTACTCTCTATCTCCATGAGATCAAGTTTTTTAGCTCCCACATGTGAATGGTAACATGTAATGTTTTTCTTTTTGTGCCTGGATCATTTCACTTTACATAATGTACTCCTGTTCCATCCATGTTGTTGCAAATGACAGAATTGCATTTTTTAATAGCTGAATAATATTCCATTATGTATACATACCTCATTTTCTTTATCCATTCATTTGTTAATGAACACAGATTGATTCCATACCTTGGCTATTGTGAATAGTGCTGCAATAAACATGGGAGTGCAGATATCCCTTCAATATAGTGATTTTCTTTCTTTTGGATATATACTAAGCAATGGGATTGCTGGGTTCAATAATAATTCTATTTTTAGTGTTTTGAGGAACCTTCATACCAATTTCCATAGTGGCTGTACTAACCTACATTCCTACAAATAGTGCATGAGCATTTCCCTTTCTCCACAATCTTGCCAGCATCTATTAATTTTTGTTTCTTTGATAAAAGCCATTTCAATTAGATTGAGTTGATATCACATTATGGTTTTGTATGCATTTCTCTGATGATTAGTGATTGACCATTTTTATATACCTGTTGACCATTTTTATGTCTTATTTAAGAGATCTTCAGATTCAATGTAATTACTATCAAAATATCAATGACATTCCTCACAGAAATAGAAAAACAAATCCTAAAATTTGGATAGAACCACAAAAGACTCAGAATAGCCAAAGCAATTCTGATAGAAAAGAACAAAGCTGGAGGCATCACATTATCTGACTTTGATTATAGCACAAAGCTATAGTAACCATAAAAGCATGGTACTGACATGAAAAAAGACAAATAAGGCCAGGTACAGTGGCTCATGCCTGCAATCCCAGCACTTTGGGAGGCCAAGACGGGTGGATCATGAGGTCAGGAGATCAAGACCATCCTGGGTAACACAGTGAAACCCCGTCTCTACTAAAATACAAAAAAAATTAGCCGGGCATGGTGGTGGGTGCCTGTAGTCCCAGCTGCTCAGGAGGCTGAGGCAGGAGAGTGGCGTGAACCCCGGAAGCAGAGCTTGCAGTGAGCTGAGATCATGCCACTGCACTCCAGCGTGGGCAACAGAGTGAGACTCCATCTCAAACAAAACAAAACAAAACAAAACAAAACAAAACAAAACAAAAATACAAAATTTAGCCAGGTGTGGTGGTGGGTGCCTGTAATCGCAGCTACTCAGGAGGTTGAGCACTCAAAATATGTTGTTTCACCCTTTTTGGCATCCATATTTTCCGATGAGAAGTCAGCTGTAAATCTTATTGGTGTTCTCTGTAAGTTATGAGTCACTTTTCTCTTGGAGCCTTCAAGATGTTTTCCTTGTCTTTGCCTTTCAGCATGTTTACTGTAATGTGTCTGCTAGTAGTTATTTCTCTGTTTTTATCATAATTACAGTTATTTGAACTTCCTTCATCATTAGGTTAATATTTGCCAATAAATTTTGGAAGTTTTCAGCCAGTATTTCTTTGAATATTTTTCTGCTTCTCTCTCCATCTCCTTCCCCGCTCCATCTGATGCTTCCACTGCTTTATGCTATTGCACTAATGGTGTTTTACATTTCTCTGAGGCACTACTTTTTTTTATTGTTCGATATTTTACTATTCTTTGGATTGTGTAATCTCTATCAATGTATCTTAAAGTTTGCAAATTATTTCTTCTGCCAGTTCAAATCTACTACTGAGCCCCTCTAGTAATTTTTTTAAATTTTTCAGTAATTATACTTTTCAACTCCAGAATTTAAATTTGGTCCTTTTCATCATTTCTGTCTCTTTATTTATACTCTGTATTTGATGTAGCATCTATTACTTTTTAAAATTTCCTTAATTCTTTGAACATATTTATAATAACTATTTTGAAATATTTGTCTATTAAATCCAACATTTTGTTCTTACAGTTTCTATCACTTGCTTTTTTCTGGTGTATGTGTCATAGTTTTCTGTTTCTTTGCATGTCTTATAATTTTTGTCAGTAACTACACTTTAGATAATATATTGCAGAAACACTTGTTGATTCTTATTTACTTGTTTAGTGACTGGCTGGATTAGTGAAGTCTATTCTCCTACCCCCACCCTCACAGTGTAAAGCCTCTATTGTTGCTCTTCAGGAGTTACAGCCTTGTGTATATTGTGTATACGCATGGGATGACAGTGGTTTGGACTGGGCTTTTTATTGTTCTGCTGTTTTCACAAATACCTTGGGGCGTAAATTGCTTCAAAGACTAATCCAGTCAAGGTCAGGCTTCTTCAGGGACAGTTTCTAGAGAAGTATTTGAGATTTGCCCTGACTCCAGGAGGTCTCTTCCCAACTGTGTCCATTTCCACTTCTCTATGAAACTCCTTTCACCACAACTGCTACCCTTTTTGACAGTGCCCTTAGCCTTGAACTTCTTTACACTCTTGCAAATAAAATAAGTTACTTTGAGGAGAAATTTGGATATATAGGTTCATATTAGTCCACTGGCCTGCTTCCTCTTCTCTTTCTGCCCCCAAACTCAGAAAAATCTCTGAGCTATAGCTAGGAGAGGCAACGACAATGGCACACTTCTCCCTGAGTGGTAACACCACTTCAGAAGCTTAGCACTCAGTAGATTGTGGAGGGAGCGGGGAGGTCATTAGCTTCAGGTCTCCTCATTTTGCTTCTCTCAGTGTGGAATCCCTAGCCCTTGATCTGGAGCAAGGGCAACCAAGGCCCCAAATACTCTCAGCAATGCCACACTCAAGGCAGAGCATTTTCCCATAAATGGGAGCTGAGTAGAAGAAGACTCAGTTAGCCATACTTCCCCAGAATTTAGACTCAACAATAAGTAGCTGAGACAGGATGAGGAACACTGATGTCCTGCCCCTACTAGGAGGAGAGACCACCAACTTGGAGTTGAAAGAAAAAGGGAGCCCTGTGTTTTTGGTTAAGCATATTTGGAGTGGAATTTCTGTCTCCCTAAGCTGAGAGGGGGTGGGATAATCCAGGTCTCTATTGAACTGAGGTTCAAATACCACAGACTTCCCCATTCCTTGCCTAATTTTAGTAGATGTTTAAATATTTATTCTCATGCTGTATGTCCATAGGGCTTCTTTCAGAGACCTTACTTTAAAAAAAAAAAAAAAAAAAAAAAAAAAA
>NW_016811928.1:748829-765247 GCF_001698545.2 Rhinopithecus bieti
CAGTTTAAATGAGGAGAAGGCCTGCAGAACTCCCCATACTGTCACTCCAGAAGTAGAATTTCCAGCCCCCTTAATTTTATGTTTGCTATATTGTTGAGTTAGTTTCTTTAATTGAGGAGTGTTCTTGGGACTTCGGCAGTCAAAGGTTTTTTTAGTCTTTTTGCCTACTCTTTGGTGTACAGAAGCAATAGTCTTTACATTCCTAGGAAGGAATTTGTACTCACAAATCAGCATACCCTTTCCTGAAATTATCTCATTCTTGTAATATCCGGCTAATTGCAACAGACAGCAACACATGAATATTCTGGCTCTTTCTTTTCTTTTTCTATTTTACTTTAAGTTCTGGGATACATGTTCAGAACATGCAGCTTTGTTACCTAGGTATACATGTGCCACAGTGGTTTGCTGCACCTGTCAACCCATCATTTAGGTTTTAAGCCCCACGTGCATTAGGCATTTATCCTAATGCTTTCCCTCCTCTTGCCTCCCACCCTCCGACAGGCCTCCGTGTGTGCTGTTCCCCTCCCTGTGGCTGTGTTCTCACTTTCAACTCCCACTTACGAGTGAGAACATGCAGTGTCTGGTTTTCCGTTCCTGTGTTGGTTTGCTGAGAATGATGGCTTCCAGCTTCATCCACATCCCTGCAAAGGACACCAACTCATTCTTTTTAATGGCAGCATAGTATTCCATGGTATATATGTGCCACATTTTCTTTATCCAGTGTATCATTGATGAGCATTTGGGTTGGTTCCAAGTTATCGCTGCTCTAACAACTTTTCCTAGACTGGCAGGCTCAGTATCATCTTCCTTTCAGGTTGTTGTACACAGTAGTTTTACCAAATGTTTACCACTATATAATGTAGATCTCCAATATATTTTCACCCCCCAATATTTGTTTCCTTGCTTCCTCCTGCCAACCTCTAGAAGTCAATGCCCCATGTTTTAAATTTTGATATGAAAGCAATATACTTCAAGATACTTATTTCAATTTTAATTAGGTGAGACGAACAGTAAAAACAAATAAATCCAATTAATATTTATTTCTTGCTCACATAATATTACTGGCTAGCAATCAAATCAGTAGAGTACTCATGCCCAACCTAATACAAAATTCAAAAAGGAAAAAGTCTACATTATGAGTGAGATACAGGATATAGTTCATGCAACAAACAACTTAGAATACATTTTTGTCATACTTAAAAGTAGGAATGTCCATAAAAGCTCTTCATCTCAGACTTACAGATTTTGTGGGCATTTGCAGGCACAAATCATTATTTGACTAATAACATATTTTCAGATGGAAGTTGCAGGTATGTTGTGAGGGCCATTTATAGAACATACTAACATTAAAAGGGAGATTCACTTGCTGAAGTCCTTGCATTTCACACATTTGTGAGAGGTAAGATTTGGGGGGACATATACCAGATCCTCATTTCTCATATTTTTACATGGGGAGGAATTTCCACTCCACTCCCTACAAAAGAAAATTAATAGAGGAGAGGACATTCTCAGTTCCCTCTGCTCCTCACACTGTCCTATGATGTTACGAGCTAAGTTGTGTCCCCCAAAAAATCATATATTGAAGCCCTAATGCCCAGTACCTCAGTGTTTGAAACATTTAGAAATACAGATAATTAAGGTAAAGTGAGGTCATATGGATGGACCCTAATCCAATATGACTGGAGGCCTTAGGAAAAGGAGACTAGACCACAGACCAAGGGGTGACCATGTGAATATACAGCGAGAAAGCAGCCAACCATCTGCAAGCCAAAGAGAATGCCTTCAGAAGAAACCAAACCAAGCCCTTGATCTTGGACTTCTAGCCTCTAAAACTAGAAGAAAATAAATTTCTGTTGTTTAAGCTACCTGTGATATTTTGTTATGGCAGTGCAAACAAACAAATACATATGAGAAGAGTGGTAACATATAATTGTTAAGTTTAAATGAAGTAACAGGACATACTCAGAATTTCCCATCAGTAAACAGTAGCCAGTGAGAAACGCATTTACCCATTCATCCAGAACACTACAGACTGGGTGCTGTGTTACATGCTGCCAATCAGTAATAAACAATTCTAATATGATTGTTGCTGGTAAGAAATTTACAGGTCAATGAAAATGAAAAAAACAATGAATAAACTTTGTATACATAAGAGATCTCAGAATATGGAGAATAGCTGGGTAGCCTAGCTCCTTCTTAGGAAAATTTGGGGAACTGACAACCATACTGACCTATGTTGAGTAATGGAGACCTGGGGGTAATATTGAGAATAGATGTCAAGGTGGCCAGCCAAAGTATTTTCTGATCTGCTGACCATATTCTCTTGATCCTGTGGTGTTGAGGGGTAGCCTACGTTTGGATGGTGGTTTATTTAGAACAGATGGAATGGAGCTTGGATATCAGCCACAGAGACAATTATTGGATAAAGGTTTCATCAATTTTCTAATGAGGAATGTCTCATGGCTATCATCAAAACCACATTGGCTAACTGAAGTATACGAACATGTAGCACCAACTCTACATAATGTACAGTCAAAGCTAACACAATTCAGTAATTGCTTTTGGTTTATTTCATAATATGGATGCTGTAATAATAGTGAGGAAAGCACTGGCTTTGGAACCAGATTCGATGTCAACTGAAACATATGTTTAATGAGCACTAGTGAAGTGCCAGCCCCTGCTAGGCATGGAGAGGAGAGGAGAGAGAGAGAGAAGAGAGGAGTGAGAGAGAGAAGAGAGGAGTGAGAGACAGAGAAGAGAGGAGTGAGAGAGAGAAGAGAGGAGAGAGAGAGAGAAGAGAGGAGAGAGAGAGAGAAGAGAGGAGTGAGAGAGAGAAAAGAGAGGAGTGAGAGAGAGAGGAGAGGAGTGAGAGAGAGAAGAGAGGAGTGAGAGAGAGAGAGGAGAGGAGTGAGAGAGAGAGAAGAGTGAGAGAGAGAAGAGAGGAGTGAGAGAGAGAGAAGAGAGGAGTGAGAGAGAGAGAAGAGAGGAGTGAGAGAGACAGAAGAGAGGAGAGAGAGAGAGAAGAGAGGAGAGAGAGAGAGAAGAGAGGAGAGAGAGAGAGAAGAGAGGAGAGAGAGAGAGAAGAGAGGAGAGAGAGAGAGAAGAGAGGAGAGAGAGAGAGAAGAGAGGAGAGAGAGAGAGAAGAGAGGAGAGAGAGAGAGAAGAGAGGAGTGAGAGAGAGAAGAGAGGAGAGAGAGAGAGAAGAGAGGAGTGAGAGAGAGAGAAGAGAGGAGTGAGAGAGAGAGAAGAGAGGAGAGAGAGAGAGAGAAGAGAGGAGAGAGAGAGAGAGAAGAGAGGAGAGAGAGAGAGAGAAGAGAGGAGAGAGAGAGAGAGAAGAGAGGAGTGAGAGAGAGAGAAGAGAGGAGTGAGAGAGAGAGAAGAGAGGAGTGAGAGAGAGAGAAGAGAGGAGTGAGAGAGAGAGAAGAGAGGAGAGAGAGAGAGAGAAGAGAGGAGAGAGAGAGAGAGAAGAGAGGAGTGAGAGAGAGAGAAGAGAGGAGTGAGAGAGAGAGAAGAGAGGAGTGAGAGAGAGAGAAGAGAAGAGTGAGAGAGAGAAGAGAGGAGTGAGAGAGAGAAGAGAGGAGTGAGAGAGAGAAGAGAGGAGAGAGAGAGAGAGAAGAGAGGAGTGAGAGAGAGAGAAGAGAGGAGTGAGAGAGAGAGAAGAGAGGAGTGAGAGAGAGAGAGGAGAGGAGTGAGAGAGAGAGAGAAGAGAGGAGTGAGAGAGAGAGAAGAGAGGAGTGAGAGAAAGAGAAGAGAGGAGTGAGAGAGAGAGAAGAGAGGAGAGAGAGAGAGAGAAGAGAGGAGTGAGAGAGAGAAGAGAAGAGAGAGAGAGAGAAGAGAGGAGTGAGAGAGAGAAGAGAGGAGTGAGAGAGAGAAGAGAGGAGTGAGAGAGAGAAGAGAGGAGTGAGAGAGAGAAGAGAGGAGTGAGAGAGAGAGAAGAGAGGAGTGAGAGAGAGAGAAGAGAGGAGTGAGAGAGAGAGAGAGAAAAGACAGTTATGTCCCTGCCATTTTTGAACTTGGGCAGGTTATTTAGTCTCCCTGAATCTATTTTCTTATGTGATAAATCCTGATTTATCAGGATCATGATAGCTATTTTGGATAGCTTCTGTAAAAATTAAATTTTACAGAAAAAGAAAAGGCATTAAAAAGTACTTATGACAGTGCCTGGCAAATAACTGTGTGCTAAATGTTATTTCCTTCTCACATTTGTCCACCTTTGCTCTCTGTAAAAAGAAGGAAGTATAAAAAGCCCCTTTGGGTATTGTTCAAATAAGTTACCAAATATTATAATCTTCATAGCCAAATTCTAAGACTTAGAGAAAGAGCACTGAATAAGGCTGGCTCTCATTTGAGTAAATTAGGCTTTACATCAACATGGATAATACATTTAGAATCTTAAGTGTATTCTTCTAGAAGGTACGTATGTGTGTATTTCTTCCCTATTTTGCCACTGCTCTCATTCTTAACTCTATGGTATTGAACTCAGGGTAAAGAGCAAAATCATTTGTTGAAATGGATTAGAAAGAGCACATCACAAACAATGGTCTGCATATACTGAAATAAAAATAATCCATCCTCTTAAAGTATTAAAATAATCTCATATTTTTACATGCAGAATACAGTAACATATATACTCAACAATACATGATTTTTTCCAAAAATAATATAAAAGCAATATAAGATAGAGGGTGAATCAATCTCTGTAACCTTCAAAAATAGTACTGAGAATAGTAGGGAACATATAGTTCAGATAACATATCAGGAAGGGAGTGTACTGCCTGTACTGTATTGAGCCAGTTTCCCTACATACCAAAGACATTGTCAATTTGGTTAAGCACTCTAGGAAGAACTACTCCTTCTTTTTCACAACTTCAGGGAGAAGCTTCAAACACAGAATCCTGCTTGTTTATTTATAATCTCAAAAGTTTTGCTTAGGTGCAAATGACTCTCTCAATTACTCTAAAATCCTATCTAAGTCAATGAATTCCAGACTCCAGAGACACCATGTTCTTTCACCTCACCTCTGTTCATTCTTTCTCTTCAGCTAGTCCACCTCTCACAAATTGGAATTTTGATGTGGAATAAAATGCTTTCTTAACTGGGCTTCCTGCTTTTATTCTAATCCCAAATACTTCCCAAACTATTTTCCTAAACGTACTCCCTTTATTTTTCACACTTGTAAAAGCGAGTTGGACTGTAATTATATGCAATTTACTACTATCCATCATATCAATCATTAATTTATTTTATTTGGTAAATATTGAGTCTACTCTACACAGGGTAAGCTCTTTTGGGATTGCAAGAAATAAAGCACCAGGGTGATTTTACATTCAGATATAAAACCATACAATACCTCACTTTTTCTCTATACGTTTCACATTTGTATACAAATATACTCCTTTCATTAAACTGTAATGGCCTCTGATCAAATAAATAATGCTAAGAATTAACTTTTGTCTTTAATGCATTTGGCTGTGTGTAAAATATCCATAGCTGTGGTGTGTAATGAAAGTACCCACTGTTTAGAGATCCCTGCAAAATCTACATGCAGTACAGTTCATTTAAGACAGAACAATCACACAATTTGAACACAGCATAAGCAATGTAATAAGCAGAGAACAATCTTCTGGGTAATACCAAAGTTTACTTAAACAGATTGATAACATCCTCACGGAAAAATAGCATGTACCATTTTCACAGTTTGTTCCCTTCTGTGTAACTTACCCACCAAGCTAGACAGTAATAGTAAATGCCTGGACCCCCTGAGGCACTATCACAGGAAATCACCCAATAATACAATGGCATTTCTCTCCTTATCACATAGCTTTTGTGATTTGTCAGGAAATATATACACAACATTAAAATCAAGAAATACAGGGGTTCATGTGAAGAAAACAAGATTTTGTTTTGTTTTTAAAAAGAACATGATTTTTTCCATCCACAATAGTTTTCCTCTTCCTCCCAGATCTCTTAACAAAATTCTTCACCTAATGGTCTCTGATGAGCTTGGCCAGTGAAAATGTCTCAGTCAGAAGTAACGGGACCCACAAAACCCAATATGATTTCTTAACTCAGCCATGACCTTTCACTTTTTCTTTTTGGTTTCAAAGCTGACTGGATGGTCATTCAAATCATGAAAGTGTTAAGTGGGAGTAGTCATAAATCACCATTTTAAAGTCTGCTGCCAGCATGAACACTCTATATTTAAAAGGAGGTAGGGGGCAGAATTTAAGACCACACTCAACAGGACTTCACAGTTGTTAAATTCAGCTCTCTGGTGATCTGGTAACTCTGAAATATGGTTGTGTTTTTGTTTGTTTTTTTTGTTTGTTTGTTTTTTTTTAATCTGGCCATCCAAATATAAAGCAGATACAGATATACATAGATATACATATATGCCCTTAAATATTGGAAATAACAAACATAAAGTGAGATACCTTCAAAGTAAAATCCTAAAATATAAACCATTTAAATTTAAAGGAGATACAAGTACAGTATTTTTATCTGAAAATATTTGAGGTTTTTTCTCTATATAAAATTATGTATCAATGTCTTTGCTTTTCAATTTATTAAAGTTGGAAACAATACCAAAAAGCAGAGGAATATCTCAAAATCACTTGTGACTTGCACAATTAGGTAAAACTCATACATGCATTTTTTCGATGAATGCAAAATGTTTATCCAGTGTTTGTGGTAGAAAGCTTGAATTAATTTAAGATAAAATATGACTGCATATCCTTGCAAATTAAGTTTGGAAATAATATTTTAAAATAAATTTGGCTAAATGAATAGCTTAGTAATTGGTCATTTTTAAAACAATTGCTTATAAATGAAGACTACTTTTTTGAAGGACACATTTTATAGCATGTTTCAGCAGAAATAAAGAGCCAGATTATAGTGTCTGTCACATCTCCAGACACATATACAGTTGAATATGCCAAATATTCTCTGAAACAGGGCTGGTCAGATATTTAATAGATATTTAGTAGATGTGCATTGGGAAACACTGGAGAGCATCCTGGCCAAAAATATCTGTCCCATTCCCCATGACATTCTCCATGTCTGTATTAGCATTTTTCTTGTAGCATTTAGAATTCTAATCACTAATCATTTTTTTTCACATCACTACAAACCTTTACCAAAAAGCAAACGTGTTACCTAGGAAGCCATTAATAAGTTATGAGCACCTTATCTGGAATTAAACAATCAGACCATACAAATCGTTTTCTTAAGAGCCCAAGGTGTGTATAATAGCAAACAGGTAATTTTGATGAGAGTAGGTATTTAAAAAACACACATTTTGGGTCATTTTGCAATAAAGGACCCCTAAAACACTGGACAGCTAGTCAGAGGAGGAAGAATTGTGGAGAGTTATCCATACGCGGTTAGAGGAGACGTGGAGGAATGAAAACCTATGGCATCATTTCCCTCTAAACCAACTAATATAAAACCTGAGTGTGATTGACAGCTTTTGAAACACAGTAATAGTATGTGATTTATGCTTCTAGGCTAAATAATACAGGCTTCAGTGACAGCTCTCCACTGTGAATTACTAATAACCATTTTGAGTGAGGGCTAGATTTCTCATCACTAGCAGGTACCTGATCTTCGCCTGAACCATAGTGTAGGACTCAGCAAACACACGTGAACATTTTACAGTGAGACACAGCTTAAGTGTGAGACTTGTGTACAATGCCATCAGTCACATTATGCCAAAAAAGTCAGATGGTCAATTATTGAATTATTAAAGTTGCATTCAGATAATTCTGAGACAAGTGATTAATGTCAGTTACAGTGTGTGTGTTGGAGGGGTGGCATGGAACATAATTATTTGACAGAAGTGACTAATTCAGGCAGGTGGTCTGACAATTCTGGCAGGTAATCCTGTTCTGATACCCAGTTACACCCTCATTCACACTTGAGTGTTCAGAATCTCTAACTTCTTTAGACTACTGGCCTATAATCACATACATCAGTCTTACATTCAATAAAGGAGACTTCAAAATAAGAGTACTTTATTGAAAATTATACGAGTGGATATTCTCTGAAGTAAATTAACAATAAAAGAATAAAGCTGTTCAACGAATATATTTTTCATGCTTCGGGGCTATGTGTTTAACAGTTTTCTAGCTGTTCATTCATTTATTTAAAAAAAACTACTTCAGTTATTATCTCTGAGAGTTGAAATTAGATATTTAATTGACTGGAGGGAATGAAAGTCGCTCACTTTTAAATAAGGCAAGTATTTAAAAATATTTCTATAAAATGCTTCATACAATCACCATCAGCCCAAATTCCTGACAAACGTTCTTGTGTGTATATATAGTTGTTTTTATAAATGTCATGCTATAAGAGCTAACTCCTTCAGAAACATGTTTATCTTAATTAGGAAAGTAAACAGACTTCTAATGGGAAGAAATGGGAATTTTTCTCTGTGGTATCGAAGCCATCAAAGGGCCAGTTCTCCTGCCAAACCAATCTTCCTTCCTGCCTGCTTTAAACCCAGGTGATTGCAGACAGCTGAGCAGGCATTTTCCCCAAAGCCTCTCTTGACCGGGCTCCAGTCTCTGCTCGGTTGCCCCATCTCTTGCTCTTTCTCTCTCTCTGTGTCACTCTTTCTGTGGATTTTTTTTTCTGTATTTTTGCCTCAGGAAACCTAGGGATATTCATGGCACTGAGGCAAATAATGTGGAATTAAAAACTAAATTCTTGAGGCCTCATCCTAGCAACAAGACCATCACCATCTGTTCAGAGGACAAGCCTGCCATTATCCGCTGCATTCTTTATACAAACTCCATCACCTGTGAGGGGAAAAACACTGCCCCTTTCCTGGGTTCTCTCTTTGTCACAATAGAAAAAGGTCTGTTTCCCTGATCCTGTAAAATTAAAGAAATCAAATATGACTGGGATCACTTACAGCAAATTTAAAGAGATATATCAGAAGGCCTTAAATGGCCATTCCAAAAGAGTCTGATAATTGTCATCTGCACAATAAAACCTGACAAAAAAAATATTGTTGATGTCTTTTCTAATTATTTAAATTAGAAAAGAGCAAATGGGAGTGCGGGTGTCTGTATTTTTGGTGGTAAGATGATTGTCACATTCTTTTATTTATTTTAGCTTCAAAATTTTATTCATTTCACCTCTGAAAACCACATCAAAATTTATATTTTGAAAGTGGCATTAAAATGTTATTTCAGTGACTTCAGGGTGAGAATCAATCCAGTTAGACATCTAGTTTAATACACGATGAAAAATTTTTCCCTGGGAAAATGTTTAAAACAGTGAAGACAGTAACTGGGATATATTTTATGCAGTAAAACTTGTATTATTAGGAATAAACAGGGTCTCTTTTCTCTCCTAAAATAGATGAGTACAAAATAAGAGAATATCTATAGATAGAGCATTTGAAAACCCCAGCCAGAGTTGAAGTGCAGATGAGGAAAAATATGAGACAAATCTTGATAATTTTCTTTCTAGAATGAAACACACATGAAGCTGTCTGATCCAATAAATTAAGAAAGAATATATTTATGAATGTCTACTAGGTACCAATCATTACATAATATGCTGTTGAGCATTTTTTAACATTTGACATTTTTATGAGAAATATATCAATAAATAGAAAGTACCCCTCAAATACTAGAAAACATAATTCTATAATTATAACTAACATTTAACTGGGATTTATTATTTTACAATCATTTTTTCCTACATTATCTCCTTTTAGTCTAATAAGGAGATCATGAGTTAGACTGAAGAGTCGTCCCTGTCACCCATTTAAAGATGAGGATGCCCAGGTTCAGAGGAGTGTTTGTTTGTTTATTGCCCATAGCTCCCCAGGCTAAGAATCTAAACTCTCCTTAGTCCAAATTGGAAACAACTCTGATATTTTTAAATGGTATTATTTATATTTGTGCCATCAAAAAAGAAACACAAATGAATGCAAAGACTTGAGCTGGAGCAACAATAGTTCTTTATTTTCTTGGACAGGTAGTTGACATACTTGCTGGCAGAGGTTCAAAAATATCATTTGTGTCTTACATAGGCTCCATTTCCATGAGTCAATATTCCCAAAGTTCTCTGCAAAAATATGAACTGAAGTTACCCATATGGCTGTTAATTATCTTCCTTTTTAGATTGCACCTTGTATTGCTATCGTCTGTATTGGGCACTAACAATTTCCTACATTTTTCCCACATGGTTTTTGCTAAAATTGTCCTAGGCGCAGCCACAGTTGAAAAGTCCTTGCCAATGAGGTAGGGATTCTGAGAAGCAGCTGAATCATTCTCTTCATCCCATCTGTGAATATGCTTGATCTGATGGGAATAAAATCCCAACGCTTGGCTAGTTTCAATGGATAGCAATACATCTGTCTGGTTACACTATATCGGAGTAGGACAACAGCATACAGGAGAATGATAACTAGATAAAATGTATTTTGAGAACATGAAATGGAACTTTGATCCCATAAATAGGTATTCAGAGGGTGAGATAAAAATTTGTGTACACATGAATAATTGACCCTCACCAATTGGGGCTACTTAATTATATAAATATATTATAGAATAAAATATTTGCCAAAATGCAGCTCAAAGATATTTGCAGGATCATAGATTCCAAGCTACGCAAAATGGGATGAGAACTGAATGGTGTATCTTTAGCAATGCTGGCAACTCCATTGCAAAACTAAACAATAGTAATAACAATTTTTCAGAAGATTACTTTTTCCAACCAAGATGTAACTAACAAAATTGCAAAAACAATTATGCAGAAATCATTATTTCCAAGCCTCATTTTCAGATTAACTTAAAACAGGTGTTAGTAAAACCAACAGCAATGTTTTGATTCCCATATGGCCTGGTGACCTCACTTTCTCAGTTCCTTCAATATAGCCTTTCCTTCATAGCCTCTTGTAAACATGTGCTGGTGGTCACAAAGGGGAATGAAAAGGGAAAATGATTGGATGGGCCACCAAACAAAGCAAATTGTACATATACTTCTCAATTGTTAAACTGAACACTGGGTATGAGTATCTTGTAAGCAAAAACATTTCTCTTAGCTAAGGTGACCAATCACTCATTTTTCTCAAGACTTGAAGGGGTTCCCAGGATTCAGGACTGTTGGTATTCAAACTGGACAGTCCCAGGCTAACTGAGGTGGGTAGGTCCCACTAGTTAGCTGTGAGATAAATTAGCTGGTTAGCTTGCAATATAATTTGGCACCACAGGCTTAAACATTTTTAATACCACATTTTTGGAAAATAGGACTAAAAAGGACCAGGTTTCTATTTTGAAAATTAAGAGCTCTAAAATGCACCTATGTAGCATAAATCTGGGGTTTCAAATCTCTTAATCTATACAAGTAACTCTTTTGTGATTTTGCCAACACAGAGACCATCACTTCCCATTCTCCATTGACCCACTTTGCACTACAGTCAAAAGCCGATTTTACGCTTTCCTTGTCTCCTGCCTGCTGCTGAATTATCTACTCATCCTGCTCTGCCAATATTCCCCTTTACTAAGATGAGAGCCTGATAATTTGTTAATAATGTGAACATCCACAACAACAAAAATATTCCCCATCCCACCACTATTTTTAATAGTATGGTAATGCTGTCCTACTGTTTAGAAGAAGCAGTAAGATTCAATGAAATTGCCTTGGACGCAGTCAAGGCAGTAGCTCATTACCCTGAAAATTGAATTTTAAAGGAGTTAGAAAAGTATCAAGAATTTCTCCTGTCAGTTCCATAAAAACTACATTTTAAGGGAGCTAAGTAGTTAATGAAAGAAAAAAAAAATTTCTTTTAGACGAATTCCAACTAGTAAATACATAACGAAGGGTGGAATTAGAAAAAAAAAAAAAAAAAAAACACCATTTTGTAATCCTGAAAGAAATGATGAACACAGGCATGATCATAATCAATGAATGTACAGTCAGTAGTTGAAAATTTGTTAGGGAACATTAAACGCTGATATCACCATTCGAGCATGCCTCGTACAAAAAGCATACACAGAATCGCTTATGAAATGTTCTAACCTGAAAAATTTAAAACAAAAACCTGAAACTAGGCCGGGCACAGTGGCTGATGCCTGTAATCCCAGCACTTTGGGAGGCAGAGATGGGAGGATCACTTGAGCCCAAGTGCTTGAGACCAGCCTGGGCAACACAGGGAGACCCCATATCTAAAAAAAAAAAAAAAAAAATTAGGTGGATGTTGGGGTGTAGGCCTATAGTCCAGCTACTCAGGAGGCAGAGGTGGGAGGAAGATGGCTTGATCCCAGGAGGTAGGTCCGGGCTGCAGTGAGCCGAGACAGTGCCACTGCACTCCAGCCTGGGCAACAGAGCCAGACACTGTCTTAAAAAAAAAAGAAAAGAAAACCTTATCAGGTAAACTTCATAGTGCAGCTTAATGGATTAAATGGCATTATTTTACCTGGAATTACTTAAAAATACTGCAGTGAAACCAAAAAATAAAAAAGTGGGAAATAAATGAAACCAGATTGTTAAACTCCTGATCATTGTTGAAAGTGATTATGGGAATAGGGCAATCATTATTATTACTATTCCGCCCCCATTTGTTTATATTTAAAATTTTTTATAATAAACAGTTAATAATGATTTGATGATTTCAAAAATCCTGAATTCAAACACATAAAATGATATCAACTCTAATTTGTTTCTAACTTAGTTGATGCAATCTATTAATCTAATATATCCATTTTAGTTTGATTTCAGTTGTGAGGGATGGGGACAGAGGCAGTGCAGGTACCACAGTGGTGATATTGCTACAAGTTATTTGGTAATCCAAATGTTTTTCTATCATCTTCTTGTTACCAAAAGCAAATTCCAATGGACATAATTTTGTCACCAGTTAGCATGCTCTGGAGGCTTCCTTGATTTCTGTGCACTCCAGAAACAAAAATCTATTTAAAATTAGCCTATGCTAGGTATAATTGGAAAGCTATAAAGAAGAAAATTAACACGACCTTCTATTTGTTTTTATATTTTGAGTATTTTCAACTGCATTGTTTCTATTGATTCTTAAGGATTTCTAAAAGTAAAAAGTCACATATTATACCCCAAAGTCAAAAGGGTAAGTGAATATGAATCACCTGACATTCCTTGCTTTGTGTTACTTCTCTTACATGAACGCATAGTTGACCATTCTTGGGAATGTCAGAGTAGACAGAGAGCTTCCTAAGGAAAGGGATTTTTAACGTATTCATTTTTGTATCCTTAGTACCTAAAAGAATATTTGACACATTATAGGCACTTGGATAAATATTAATGCTTAAATTCCTCTAAATCCTTTACTGTAGTAGTAATTGGGTCATCTGTCTACTTCTCTCATCATCACTACTGTTTAGTATAAAATAGCATTGCTGTCTTTTCTGGACTTTCTGACTGGTTTGCTCGTACCCACTGTTGGCAATACCAATGACACTGCAGACAGAATTCTTCATAAAAGTACATATGATCACATGACCACACAGACACACACACACCCCTAAAACCATTCAATTGAGTTTTATGGCTCTCGTGCTATTATTATTACTACCTAAATATGTCAGTATACATTTATTGTGTGATTATCTGATTAACGTGTGTCTTCTCTAACAGACCTTAAACCTCATTCTTCGAGCAGGAACCAAGTTTGTTTTGGTCCTTATCTCTATTTTCAGAGTTCTACATAATGCCTAGAATATAATATATTGTCAATAATTTTGTCAAAAGAATTCATCCAGTAGCTGAGTTTTAGTCTGCCTTGAGTTATTGTAGCATGTCATTTTCATTACCCAAACTAAGCAGGTAAAACAACAGAGTGGAGCAAGATTAAAATCAAAATATTAGATTTGCTTCTGCTTGTTAACAAATCACTGTAACTTACAATGAACAGAAAAGCAACAACTCCATCTCCTTGCCAAAGAGGGATCCTGATTGTCAATTCAAGGAAGGTACTGAAAGAAATCCCTAATCCTACCTTTACCTATAACAGTTATATAAAAATTGAAAGTACATTTGACAGCTTTCAGGAGCACAAACAATTCTATATGGGCAGTAGTGAGTGGAGGCAGTAAAAGAACTTACTCTGTTACAAATTTTAAAGAGTCATTTGATTTTAGCTCTTTGGCAAAACCTATTATCCAAAAAAAAAAAAAAAAAAGAAGCATATAGAAAACTTAAATGATTTACTGATACATTTCAGGGTGTATTATTTGAAAACAAAAGAACTTTGAAGAGCATTAGTAACCTACTTCATTTTGTCGTTGAGCCCCAGGGCATTTCACAGGGCACCTTTACCTACACCATTCTGTGCTAGGCTCAGGTAGAATGCTGCTTCTCTTCCTCTCAGTGGTACTCTGTCTCATGTTATTATCATTTATGTGCCTGTGTGTTTCTCTCATTGGATTATAGATCTGTGAGGACAAGACCTGGCCCTACCTGAATAGCCTGGAACACAGTATGCGCTATAGTACAGCAACTCTATTGAATGTTGTGGTCTAATTTATACAAATTTGATTTGCACTAGAGATTTTGGAATAATATCCATTGTGTCAAAGAGAAGATGGCACCGAAGCACACTGGGCAAAAGGTGGCAGGGAAAAATAGTGCTTTAAGGACTAAATAGTGAAGAAGCTGAGTTTTCCTTTGGAGTTCCTCCCCCGCATTACCAGCCCTGAACTCCATATTAGTAATTCTTTAATTCATCACTCCCGTTCATGTTCCCTGGCATTAGGATTGGGTGAGTTTTAGCCATATGTATTGATGTACTGAAGAATATAAAGTATCCAATTAATTTCTTATCATTTTGAAGTGAAACTTTATGGAATACATCATCAAATTATAACAATGAGATATTTTGATGAAATAAATTTTTTGAAAAGTTTTACCACCTACAAAAATATACTCACTCAAAGTTCACAGAATATTAAAACAGGAGTAATTTTCAGGTAATTTCTAGCTTAGCATCTGTGTACTCTGAGAGATTTGGTTATTTTATTAATTAGCTAATAACAGATATTTACTGACTGTCTCTTACAATCTGCACTGGGCAAGGCACTAGGAACAGAAAAATTGATAACCAACTCACGATGAATTCCTAGTGCAGTAAGGCACATCACCTCTGAGCTGAGAATTATGGACATGTTTTCTGCTCATAGAGAAGATATTTGTAGAATCTCAGCATTTAGAGAACATGTGCCTTACCAACAATCATCTTGATGAGCATATTAGTATTCACCGGGTCCTCATGTCTCTCCATAGGTACCACTGTCATAGAACATATTTCATCTGAAAAGAAATAACTCCCTGAAGGGCACACATTTTAGATCTAAATAGTACCCTTGCTTTTTGAAATTTTAATTTTGGGAACTTAATATACAGTCTACTGTTACCAAAAATCATCTTAAAGTAGCTATAGAATCCCAAAAGGATAATGAGTTCTTACAGAGTTTCCCTAGTTATGGAGAGGAAATCATTAGTAACTTAAGACAGAAATAAAGAAATCGTCTAATTAATATATTCAGAGATGAATCTTAATGTCCAATTATTCTCTTGATTTGACACAACCTAGTAACAACATAACATCGTCAGCAACATTCTATTACTGTGGGAAGAATTAGAAGGAAGGTAGCCAAGCGGGGGGAGGGAGAGACTGTTCTTAATCCTTTCTTTTTTCTTTTTCTATCACACAATAAGCAAATCTCCTGGTTCAATTTATTACATTTTTAAAAAGTAAACCCACAGAATTAACCTGAGAACCATATTGTGCTGGGAAGCCTGAATTCTATTATAATCAAAGCTTATAAATATCACTTAAACAAAGGTCTATCTGTTCAATTCATTAAATATTAACAAATGATTTTCCTATCATTCAATGTAGTCTCTTAGTTGAGCTTCATTGATTGATTTAACCAATGTCTATTTAAACATGTATAATTTCCATATTTTGTAATTGGTCCAATATTAAATGATACTCACACAGAGCAAAAAGTTAACGTGCCAATATTTCATGCTCCATATTCATGCTTCATTTCTTGAAAGAATTAATATCAAGGAAGATATTTTCAGTATTTTGTATTTTGACTAATACATAGTAGTGGGTTTTAATGTTTTTTTAAAAGGTACTACCACGAAAACCTGCATCCCATCTTCAATCCTCAGCCTCCCAGTTCTCCTCTACAAAAAACAAAAATAAAAAAGTCACTCTTTCCAATTTTCAAAATTATTCCCAAATTAAAAGGTCATATCTCTTGAAGCTCAAGACTTTCAATAAATAAATGGAAAAGAATAGCCACATCTTTTAAATATTAGTAATTTATAAAATGAAATAGTCATAGTTAATAGCTAGGTATATTTAAGATCATTCAACCACACCTCACTTTACCTCACTAAAACATTATAAAGCCAAACAAATG
>NW_016811928.1:765530-773160 GCF_001698545.2 Rhinopithecus bieti
TTTTTTTTTTTTTTTTTTCCTTTTAGGAAAAGATGATTTAACAACTACACCTCAAAATATGTGTAAGAGTCAGATATACATTTTTTTTTTTTTAAATACAGAAGAGTGTGGTCAAGACATGAGGATAGAGACTTAGGAGACTACATAAAGGACAATGAGTGGCATTGCTGGAGTGAAAGATTAAAAAATGAGAGAAATGGTCAGTCAGGTTAGAAAAGCAGTTTGGGATTACTTCATAGACACCTTGGGAAGCCAAGTTAAATAATTTAGCCATTACATGTAGAGAGGGTAGAGTCAGTGATAATTTTGATGAGAGAGATGACATGATAAAAAATTACATTTAAAAATGATTATTGGGAGATTTTTCTCCTATTCATGTATGCCCTCATTTATCCAACAAACACTGATTCAAGTTCTAGAATATCCAGGCATTGATTGTCCTGTAAACCTGAAGAAAGACAAGCATTTCCCATACTTAATGTGCTTTTATTCTAGGGACAAAAGTAAGACAACAAGTGCCATTTATTGTGATATGTGGATGGCGCAGCACTGCATCCTAAATAATGTAGATGTAGAGAAGAATTACTTCCAGATAATGCTTGTGATCAGGGGAAAAAAATCCTAAGAGAAGGTTAAGTATGAGTAAACCATATAAACTCAAAAAAGAAGGAGCAATGAAGACTTTTTAGGTACATGAGAATTATTCATGCAAAGGCACAGAGGCAGAGCACAATGGAGTCCCCTCTCTGACCCCCAGTGTTATGTCTCCTTGGCTCATCTGTGATTTTTGCTGCAGCTGTAGAGTACTGTGCAAACTCAGAGCTAGAATCCCCTTCAAGCATTTCCCATTTCAAGGACTTCTCAGGAAGCCCATTTAGCTCCTGCACAAATGCAGCCAAAGCCAAAGGCATTCTTCAACCAACCTGTGGGGCAAAGGAAATGGTGGATCAATGACTCAGCCTTCTGTCCTGACAATTCTGGGAGTATTATAGGTTTCTCAGAGGTTTCAAGGAATGAAGGCTTATTGCCCATTATAGGGACTTCAAAAACACAGGCTAACAAAAACACGCCCTGTATCTCTAGTCCTACTTCCTTACATACCCACCCAAATGTACTCCCTGCCACCAAGTCCTTGCCTCAGGCTCTGCTTTCAGTAGAATCCAAATTAAGACAAAAAGTAATTTATTCAGGATAACTGTAGTAAAATGTTTGGTAATAACAAGAGAGGTCAGAGTGTATGAGAAGGCATAGTTATCCTTGAAACTAAGGACAGCGTTGTGTATAATATCATGCCAGAAAGTTCACATTTTATATAAAAATGTTATAACCATCGAACAGTTCAAAACAGGAGAATAACATAATCAAGATTCTTATTTTAAAGTAACCCCTGGTAGCAGTGTAAGAAATATGAATTGCATCATCCTAGAGTGAGAACTGGGAGGCTGATTTAGAGACTATACTATGATTCAAGCAGGTATTTTGAGTCTTCATTAAGGAATTAATTATAGGGATGAATATGAGAGGCAAAAACCATTTGGTATTAATGCTTGGTTGGATATGTAATGTGTGAGTAGAAATGCCATTCATCCAATGATAGAATACAGGAGAGAGAGGTTTGGGAGGAAAATGAGTTAATTTTTCAGAATGTTGAAACCAAGAGTTTGGGGTAAATTTCACATGGAGCAATTGGAGTTTTTAAATTTCTTGGTAGAGATTTACAGATACAGACATATGTTGAACTAGTTTGTGTCAGGCCCTGTGATAGACTGTCCCGAATATTCCTTACTTTATTTAACCTTCATTGCAATCCCAAAACATGAGATTATGTGTTCATAACTTTTTATTTTAGAAAACAGGTTTACAGGGTTTAATTTGTTTGGAAGCACACAGCAAACAAATAGTGGTGATGGAATTTGAACCCAGGTCTGATCGGCTGAACAGTGTTCCCTAGAGTATACCACTCTGTCTCTGCCATACTACGTGTAACACCATCTTCATCTTAAAACAGTTGCTTATTGTAGAGCTATAGTTTTCAACTATAGCAAATAGTAAGGTAACTAGTCCTATGGGGCTCACACCTGAACCACAAATAGCTTGACATTATAGTAAACAATTGAGCCAATCTAATTACCCTACCTACAATGTAATTCACTCTTCATACTGGTGTGTATATATACCTATATATAACATATATAACATATAACATGACATTATTATAAATGGTTCTACCATGTTTCATCCCAAGTGAAATATAAATATCATGAGTTTATAAACCACACCATCACTTCTAATTTACAAGCAAATAAAGAACTAGAGTGCTCATCTTAAGTAATACACGCAATACCAACAGGATGAAGGGGGAAAAGATAACTGTGTAATAGCACAAAATGGTAGATAGTTATTGTCATTGGAATGCTTCACAGAACAGATGGGTGAGGTATCCTGTGATGTGTTCAAGAAAAGGCAGTTCTGGGTATAGAGCAATGACTTGGAAGAACACACATGGAGCTCTGAGTGGATGAAGATTCAAGGCCATGAGTGTACTGAAAAACCAAGATATAATTGTACTAAGAATCAAGATTCAATAAGCAATAGAGGGAATACATGAAGTAAAATCGGTTATATGCACACTTCTGTGTGTGTGATAGTTTTTTTATTAATAAACAGACTTCCAAAGATAGAATAAAATATTCAGATTGGAAGAGACATGAGAGAGCATCCTATCTCCCAATGTTTAATTCCACTCTCATTTTGTAAAAGAAAAATATCAGTGGAGAGGTTAAATTATATTTTTCAGGGTTTAAATCCATATGTAGGCTGGGCATTTACGGAATATTTATCTGTCTAGCATTGTGGTAGACTCAGGATTGTAAAATAAATAGAATAGTGATCCTTCCTTCAAGCATCTTATGCAATTTTATTTTAAGGATGGTTCTTTACTATTCATGAGACAATGGGTTCACTAAGGAGATAAAACAAAGACTCATGGAATTTGTAAGGGTTTCATTAGGAATATTTTTATTTCCTTAAGGTTTAGTAAATCATGTGTAGTTAGTCCATGGCCTATGTTTCTTGCCCAGAAACCTAAAGAATAAATATTTGTGGAACCTCTGAAAGAATTACAATGCTCTTAAATGAAAATATCTTCTTTTATATTCATTTTGAACATTAAGCAAGATGGTAGTTGAAAAGAGTTTAATTTCTCCACTCAACTGGTGGTTCTCAAACACAGGTCAGTGGGCCTCACCCCAATGTGTCTGATAGAGCAGGTCCAGAATCGGCTCAGAAAACCTGCACCTCTCTCAAGTTCCCAGTGATGCCCATGCTGCTTGTCCGGTGATACCACTTTGCAAACCACAGCATAAATTAGACCATGAACAACTTGTAGGCAGGAACTATGTCTCAGTTATTTCTGTATGTTTAGTGTCTACTATACACTAGAATCTCAACAAATATTCATGGAAACATGTAAATGATTGACTAATTACATACATGATGTGGCAAAAACAACTTTGGCTAATTTGGATTATTAAATCCCCAGTTCAAGAGTTTTCTTGTTACTCCCACTTATAAGGAAATTAATAAATCAAGAAAATATTAAGTAATTGCTGCCCCATTTGCTGAAAATGGAAAAGCTGAACTCTATGTTGTCATGGATACAGTATTCTATTTCCAGTACTAGTCTTGTCCTACTTGTTAATGACTGTTACAGTAACCAATAGGAAAGTAACACTTCACTCACCACATTTCATTAAATCTAACACCTCATATTAAGCTTAATGGGACAATAAGAACAAAGTTCTGCTTGCCAGTTGTTTACAGAATTCCACCATTTCCCTGTAGTTAGTGACTTACACAGCATCAATCTTTATGAACAGCTTCCAAAATAAAAAGGAGATAGGAAAATAAAAGCGTTCTATTTGACTTAATAATAATGACCTCTGGGCCGGACATTTCCTGACATTTAACCAACAGTTGAATTAAAAGACTCAACTGTCTTTGATTCAGGGTCTCTGCTTCTACCAGAGATTATTACCTCTCAGGAAATACCCTTCCTTTCCAACATTACAAATTTAATGAAAGAG
This sequence comes from Rhinopithecus bieti, assembly GCF_001698545.2. Classification (NCBI taxonomy): domain Eukaryota; kingdom Metazoa; phylum Chordata; class Mammalia; order Primates; family Cercopithecidae; genus Rhinopithecus; species Rhinopithecus bieti. Next base: position 769,616 of record NW_016811928.1, read on the forward strand.
AAAGTAGAATAATATGAATCCCGAGCACCAGAATCTTCAAATCCTTGCATTTTACAGTGGTAAATGCAAAATATGGATGGAGAGTAGACAAAATCAATTAACTTGAACAAGATTCTTCACGGTTTGATCTTGATGCCAACCACAATGAAATAATGACCTCCATCGTTGAAACCTGGAGTCGCATTACTTTTTTCAAGGAAAGTTGAACTGTGAGGGTAAAGAGCTTAATAATGCATAAGGCTAGAAGAGATTACAAACAAACAATTCACGCTTAGAAGAAAAGACAAAAGATAATTAAATACATTTAATGACTCACACATCTGAGCAAAAGATCAAGGAAATATTGGAAAATATAACATCATTTCTAAGTCAAGGGAAATAAATGGGGAAGGAGAAAAGGACAGATAACTCAGAGGGACTGAATAAATCTCAGATAGGATATAAAAGACTGGAAACAGATGTTTATATTAAACTGCCAATGGAGTGGTGAAACCATACAGATTGTGGTACCAATTTAACTGGAAAGAGCTATGGCGAGCAGACAGATTTGAGTTGGAGCTCTATTTTCCACCACTGAACTAAAAGAGGTGGCTGCTGCCGCTACTGCTAATGATGAACACCATATGCTAGCAAGAGACATAGCCAGTGTGCTCTGCTGTGTGTGTTGGTTAGGGAAGATATGTGTAATTTTCTTTATCTGATACAGAATTAGTGCAACTTCAAATAACTACATGCAGAATGCCTGAAGAGAAGACCATATTGCTTCTCATTGAAAAAGTCAAGAGTAAGTCATTAAAAAAAAAAATTCACTTCAAAAATTCAGTTTTACCCTGATTTAGCCATGGTATTGCTCTAGTTGTCTATTTTATTTTCATAGTAGAAAGGAAGACTACAACAGAATAACCACATGGTCAATAGTCAAAGTGATATAAACAAAAAAGAAACTTGCTGCTTACAGTCCTTTTGAAATGAGCATTATGGTTCTCTGTACATATATTCAATAGTTTTGTCAGTATATCCACAAAGAACGCACTCAAACCTTGTGTTCTAGATAAATTTAGTCTTACACTTTAAAATGTCAGCTCCTCAGTTTGAAAAAACAACATTTTAAAAAAATACTATAATAGAAGTGCCAATTTGGGTTTGTTGTCTATTTGCTTATTGTTGTCTTTAACAGAATGTTGGGGTCCACATTCAAGATTAAAACAAACAGTTAAGGTAAATGAAAAGAAAGGGGCAACTAGAGAATTGGCACGTAAGTCATCTTGTTTTCTTTTTGAAACCAGCTGTAACTGCCTTAATTCTGAGGCTGCTTGCCTAGGTGTTTCCTAGTTAATCTGATAAATTCAGCAGGAAAAAAGAAAAGAAAATCCTGGTCATTTTCTTTCACATTCAAACAAAATGACTGTTTATTGGAATTTTTATGCCCCCATCATTATATTAATGTTACACAGACTTTGTTGAAATGTTCTTTATTTTTTCTCTACGACTCATTAAAATATGGATAGGACAAAGGGAGAGCCACAGGATAACTTTAAAAATATTTTGGTAGTCCTCATTAAAAAGAGTTTAAGTACCTTGGATTTGATTTTATTACATGGTAATAAAACTCAGCCAGAGGAGACATGTTCAATCTGGAACTCCAAGGCCAAAATATAAGCACAGCTAACTCATAACCAATGAGCCTTTGACAGGGTGGACTTGCAGCTGAGGAAGACTGTTGCCCCCCTAAAAAACCATCTGCACTATTTAAGCTACTACTTTTTTTTAATGATCACTGTCTTACCAGCTGAAGTTCCTTTTACACCCATTAATATGAAAAGAAGAGGAAATAAAAGAAACTTATGACAGAATGTGAACCTCTTAGCAATTATTACCAGATAAACTTTAATGCGGTATGTTTACTGATCTAGTTCTGCTCTGAAAATAATTTTTTTAATGGGGGGAAAAAAAAACACACGAAAAAACTGAGGCAAGGAGGGAAACACTGAGGAAATGTAACTGCCAGCAGAGACAGATTAACACTGCCTTACAAGCTAATGTCATTTCATTCTTTTATAGGGGCCTGAGACTTCTTTCTACCACTGAAATAGTCTTTTGGATCTCTGATATCAAGAGCAAACATGTATTACTTGGCAGCATTCTAAACTCATCTGTGGAAGCAGATTTAAACCACCTGATTCTGCCTCGAGCTCCTGGTTGAATGTCGTGGCACATGGCAAGCCTAAATGTGCAATTCCTACACGAGACTGTGCTTGATCAATCCCAGCACGCCGGTGAGTACCGTTCACCTTCAGACCCCTTTTGGGCCAGGAATCCTGTTGAAATGCCTAGCAAAGCTTTTCATTCTCAGCTAAGAAGGGCAATTGAGCTCTCTGGAAAAACTTTTCCAAATGCTCTTTGAACAAACAGGAGACTTTGAAGCTTGCTCGAGGAAGGCAGACGGACACAGAGCTGTGCTCCATCCCCCTCTATCCTGCATAGGTTCCAAGAATCAACAATGAATGAGAGTGTGGAAAGAAATTAGAATTGTAGAAGTGCCAAAGGTATCCCTTGGAGTAGTGTGTATATTGTGTTGTCATGTAAAAGAGTCCTTGAAAGATAAAGGAACTAAGTCCAATTATATTACTGATTCCATGTTCATCTGAATCACTGTCTAATTTCAGACTTCCAAAGATATCACATTGCCTGCAATAATTAATTCACCTCTTACTTCCAAAAACACGTTAGAAAATTAATTCCCAATGCTAAAATGAATTTGGCAGCATAACACATTACAATTTTGCAGGTTACCTGGCAATCATTTTGAAATGTTATATTGGGTAAAATGTACTCTTGTATCTGCCTCACAGAACCCAGTCTATCTGATTCGTGGACTTTACCTCTCATTAAAGAAAATATACCCATTATAAAATAATACAACATTTATATAGATATTAAAATATATTTTAACTATGAGAACAGCAATACTAATTTTTTGCTACAAATAAGCTAGGACAAATATTTTGCTCATATGAAAACCAATGAAAAACCACGTAAATAAATAAGTTGGACGTAAATTTTGTCATTATTGCATGGTTGTTACTGTGGTTCATCATGGGAGATACCGATGCAATAATTTAATCTCAGCTTAAGGGCAGCCAGGACTGCAATGGATTAATGTCCTTTCACCAGAATATAAATTCCTGGATTTGCAAATCAGAACCGAGGAGTCACTAAACACCATCAAAATCTAACTCTATAATTTGCAGGTGTGTCAACAAATGAGAAAACTACTTGGGACATGATAATAGTCACAATGGTTGAAATATCAGGTGTAATCAAGTAGAACTTTTTTTTCCCCATCATTTTAAGGGTTTTCTTTTTGTTTTTCTGGTTTTTTAGAAAATTTTTTACTAATGACTGAGGCTTCAGAATGCACAAACTCAGAGGAAAGTCAGACTCTCTTAGATGGACTCTCACTTGGACTACTCCAGTCCCCAAAAATGCCTATTTATATAAATATTGCAGCAGAAAAAAAAAAAAAAAAAAAAAAAAAAAAAAAA
>NW_016811928.1:773327-781636 GCF_001698545.2 Rhinopithecus bieti
CCCGACACAGCTGGCTACTCTTTCCCTTGGCAAAGAAAAGCAATGGCCTTACCATCCTTCTGTTTATGGCAACACCAACTACTTTATTTGAAAATTCACTCATTTCTATGATTGCAGTGGACATGTTTTCATCAACAGAGCAGTTCAGGAGGAAAAAATTATTTTATTAGCTAATTTTCCTTTCATGAATTAGGGATTTTTCTCTACACAGAGAGAAAATTCAAACCCCTCCAGAAATGGAAGCATGCCCATGGATTGACTACTACAGATCAAGTTTCCAGTGTGCTAATAACCTGCTCCAGTGAAAACATATTTTTAATTTGCTTTTAGGGTTATTTATTTTTTTATTATTACGCTAAGGGTTTATAATTTAATGTCAAACATAATTTTGCACGAAGTATGTGACTGTACTGTGATGCAGTAGATAACTTTAGTGTGCACGGTTAACGTGGTCTCAAACAATATTTTGAGAAAATGGATCACCATTTGGCAGGGTGCCATTCCATAAACTGCTCAGTAGAACTTTAAAGGGAAAAAGTTGCAAAGAATTTTGTGTTTTGCAAAATATTCCTAGTAATATTAGAAGCAGAAAAAATAATTACTCTCTTATTGCTTTCTATTGGATATAACAAATTATATGCAGCTAATTAAGAAATTAAAGGGTTTGCGATTAGAAATTGCAAAGTCATATTTATTGTATATCGTCAACCAGCAAAGTGGAGTATTTTTAAACGGGGATATTTGCTTTAAAATATAGTAATCACCATAGTGTCGCCAAGCTTTATGATCAGTTTGGTAAACATTTAGGAGCATCTACAATGTGCCAAGTATTATGCTGGAAATGGGAGGTAAAAAAAATAAAAACTATATTGCCACTGCTCTCAAGAAGCTCACTGGCTAATGGAGGAGACACATTCTGTCAATGTAATTTGGTAAGCACTATAATGCAGTTATGCAGAGGTTCTCTGGAACACAGATAAGGAGCATTTGGCCAAGATTTAGGTATAGGGTGAAAGGTCAGGAAATGTCTCCACAGGAGGCTGGGGACAGACTTAGTGTTTCAAGTTGGAAGACAAAGAACCAACAGAATAGGCTTGGCCAAATAAAACATGATTTGTTCATGTATCTATCCGTAAGTGTAAATAAATATATATAACAGTGTGTGTCATTAAGCCATTTTCACACGCTTTTTAGCTAATCTGATTCTTATACCAACACTTTAACCACAAAAGGTATTGGTATCTTCACTCTACAGGTAAGAAAAGTAAAGCCGTAAATAGTTCTGTGACCAGCCCAGGGTCACTCAGATAACCAATGCATTTGTAATAAAACCTTGAGTCAACCACAGAACTCCTGACTTACAGCCAAACAGGCATTCTGGCCAGTCCTGCCATGATCCGCTAATTTATCATGTAATCACTAACAAAACAACAACTATAGCTCCAGGCTTAGCAATACATGATTAAAGAATCATTTGTGAAATATCATTTTTTTGCCTTTCCAATTAAAACAAAACCTTTATCAATTTAACATAATCAATAAGGATCTCATAGTTTAAATATTAATTGCTCACTAACCAAAATGCTAAATCAAATCATACAGATCATGAAATCAAAACTTTGGTTCACTTCTGTGTCTCCAAAGTGCCACATACAAATATTTTTAGCAGATAAGTAGATGAAGTCTGCGGAGGTAAAGTCATTCCAGTCTGTAACTGGTCTATTTGTCGTAATAGTCATGCAAATTATCCAACCAACTACAGAACATTTACTAAGCTACTGTGATGCTGATTGGATTGCAGGGTCAATGATCTGATTTTGTCATCACAGTAAGTAAAATAAGTGAATTGTGAAACTTTTATAATCTTTTTATAAATTCAATTATCTTTAGAGACAATTGTCATATAGTGAATAGTTCTACTCTGGAATTTCCACTCTTGCTTCAAAATATTTATTTTTGATACAAGAGATGTAAATCTTAGCTAAAATAGCATTAATTTAACCTGGTATGTCATGATTAGTTTTCTTTTTTGTCGTTGTCATTCATATTGAAGGGTTTTATGCTGTGCATAGGCTGGTCTGAATAAACGTCTAATTCTCCAGGAAAATTGTGTGTGACAAAACATTTGCTTTGAAAATGTTAGGAAAAAAATTTTTCTCTATCTATAGAACCACAGAACTAGTTATTGGTAACAGTGACACTTGATTAGGAGTCTACTTATTTAGGTGTCTGTTGCAACTCTTCCTAGTATTTTTTAGTTACCTATATATTTACCAAGCAAAATCCACACACCACCAAAGGCTACATACATTAGTCAAGTTAGATTAGGCTATAATACAGTAACAAACAAATCCCCCAAATCACAGCATAATTCATAAAGATTCAGTGATTGCTCATGTAATGTCCTCTGTGGGTCTGCTGACGTCCAAGTGATGTCACAGGGATTCAGACTACTTCTATCTTCTAACTATGTCAACAGGAACATTCAACTTCAAGGTTGCTGCATTAGGGAAAAAGAGAGCTGAAGCACCACACACTAGCTTATAAATGCATTTTGCCTGGAAGAGACTCATATTACTTCCCATCTCAGCCCACTGGCCAGAAGTAGTTAGATGGGATTGCCTAACTTCTAGGGGAGTGGGAAATGTGGAAGGGTACTTGAATGTTTTCTGAACTGAAAATTTCTCTGCCAAACTGGGCATGGTTCTTACATGTGGCACTTAAATTTCTAACATCCTCAGAAACTGACAAATTCCCTGGTTCAAACACACCACAATGCTGATTATGCATCTAGTGCTAGAAGTAATATCAAATGTTAAATAGTGAAGTAGATAATATTTTTAAACTGATGAGAATTACAGAATTGCTTTAAGCCAATTAAGTAGTAAGAAAACTAACTTTCCTAATTTTTTTGTTATATATTCCAACTAAATCTTTATAGAAATCCTATACTCTGTGATAGGAAGACTCAGAAAAACTCTTCAAGCTTTCCTGAAGTAATGTTGCTGCAAGCACTGGATCTGGGATTTGGATCTATTGAATCTTACTCCATCAATACTCTTTCTACTTTATCATGCTGAGCCAACAAATGTAAATCAATCAAAAAAGGGATCAACATCCCTCCCCCATCCAGCTAAACCAAAATACCCTGCCAATAGAAGGCACCTTCAACCTATGGTTCATGAGTCTGCTACAGGGAAGGCATCAGACAAGGCTCAAAGGTAAGAAATCTACCTGCTATTTCAAGGAAGCTAAATGAAGAGTGAAAGTTTGTCCTAAATGCCTATTAGAAGTGAGAACAAAGGGAGTCAATGAGATACGAAGATTTCTAAACAGAGCAGGAGTTAAGTCTTGAAACCAGTCAATTTAGTGCATTAAGAGCAAGCTTTGGTATCAGGCTGGCCTAGTTTGGTTCCTGATCATGCCATTTACAAAGCAAGTGATTTTGTGCAATTTGTTTAACCTTGTTATGCCTCAATTCCCTATTTCCATAAAATGGGCATAATGTCTATCTTGTTAGATTATTGTGAGGATTATATTAAAGGAATTCATACAGACATACCTGGTTTTATTGTATTGTGCTTTATTGAGCTTCACAGATAACCATGCTTTTACAAATTGATGGTTTTGTGCAACTCTGCATCAAGCCAAGTCTATCAGAGCCATTTTTTTTCAATAGCAAGAGCTCACTTCATATCTCTCTGTCATATTTTGGTAGTTCTCACAATATTTCAAATTTTTCTTCATTATGATATCTGCTATGGTGACCTGGTATCAGTGATCTCTGAAGTTACTATAGTAACTGTTGTGGGGGCACCATGAACCACCCCATGTAAGATGGCAACCTTAATCCACAAATTTTGCATATGTTCTGAGTGGTCTACTGAACAGCCATTCCCCCACCTTGGGCCTCCCTATTCCCCAAGACACAACATTATTAAAATTAGGCCAATTAATAATTCTACAATTGCCTCTAAGTGTTCAAGTGGAAGGAAAAGTCACATATTTCTCACTTTACATCAAAAGCTACAAATGCTTAAGCTTAGTGAGAAAGGTATGTCGAAAGTTGAGAGAGGCTAAACAGGCTTCTTACACCAAACAGTCAAGTTGTGTATTTAAAGGTAAAGCTCTTAAAGGCAATTAAAGTGCTATTCCAGTAAACAGGTGAATTACAAAAAAGCAAAACAGACTTATTGGTGATATGGTCAAAGTTTTAGTGATCTAGGAAGATTAAACCAGCCACAACATACTCATAAACTAAAGCAAGCCCCTAACTCTCTTCTATTCTGTTAAGAAACAGCAGAAGAAAAGTCAGTAGCTATCAGAGGTTAGTTCATGAGGCTGAAGGACAGAAGCAGTCTCTATAACATAAAAGTGCAAGGTGAAGCAGCAAGAGCTGATGGAGAAGTTATCCAGAAGATCTAGCTAAGATTACTGATGAAAGTGGTTACCCTAAACAATGGATTTCCAATGTAGATGAAACAGCCTTCTTTAAAAGATGTCATCTAGGACTTTCATAGCTAGACACTCCTACCAACAATGTAAAAGTGTTCTTGTTTCTCCACGTCCTCTCCAGCATCCGTTGTTTCCCGACTTTTTAATGATCACCATTCTAACTGGCGTGAGATGATATCTCACTGTGGTTTTGATTTGCATTTCTCTAATGACCAGTGATAATGTGCTTTTTTTTCATATGTTTGTTGGCCACATAAATGTCTTCTTTTGAGAAGAGTCTGTTCATATCCTTTGCCCACTTTTTGATGGGGCTGTTTTTTTCTTGTAAATTTGTTTAAATTCCTTGTAGATTCTGGATATTAGCCCTTTGTCAGATGGATAGGTTGCAAAAATTTTCTCCCGTTCTGTAGGTAGCCTGTTCACTCGGATGATAGTTTCTTTTGCTATGCAGAAGCTCTTTAGTTTAATTAGATCCCATTTGTCAGTTTTGGCTTTTGCTGCTTTTGCTTTTGGTGTTTTAGTCATGAAGTCATTGCCCATGCGTATGTCCTGAACGGTATTGCCTAGGTTTTCTTCTAGGGATTTTATGGTTTTAGGTCTTATGTTTAAGTATTTAATCCATCTTGAGTAAATTTTTTTATAAGGTGTAAGGAAGGGGTCCAGTTTCAGTTTTCCGCATAAGGCTAGCCAATTTCTCAACACCATTTATTAAATAGGGAATCCTTTCCTTGTTGCTAGTTTTTGTCAGGTTTGTCAAAGGTCAGATGGTTGTAGATGTGTGGCATTATTGTTGAGGCCTCTGCCCTGTTCCATTGGTCTGTATATCTGTTTTGGTACCAGTACCATGCTGTTTTGATTACTGTAGCCTTGTAGTATAGTTTGAAGTAAGGTAGCATGATGCCTCCAGCTTTATTCTTTTTGCTTAGAATTGTCTTGGCTATACAGGCTCTTTTTTGGTTCCATATGACATTTAAAGTATATTTTTCTAATTCTGTGAAGAAAGTCAATGGTAGCTTGATGGGGATAGCATTGAATCTATACATTACCTTGGGCAGTATGGCCATTTTCAAAATATTATGTTCTTCCTATCAATGAGCATGGAATGTTTTTCAATTTGTTTGTGTCTTTTCTTATTTCCTTCAGTAATGGTGTGTAATTCTCCTTGAAGAGGTCCTTCACATCCCTTATAAGCTGTAATCCTAGGTACCTTATTCTCTTTGTAGCAGTTGTGAATGGGAGTTCACTCATGATTTGGCTCCCTATTATTAGTGTATAGGAATACTTGTAATTTTTGCACATTGATTTTGTATCCTGAGACTTTGTTGAAGTTGCTTATCAGCTTAAGTAGTTTTTGGGCTGAGATGATAGGGTCTTCTAAATACACAATCATGTCATCTGCAAACAGAGACAATTTGACTTCCTCTCTTCTTTTGAATAGCCTTTATTTTTTTCTCTTGCCTGATTGCCCTGGCCAGAACTTCCAATACTATGTTGAATAGGAGGGGTGAGATTAGGCATCCTTGTCTTGTGCCAGTTGTCAAAAGGAATGCTTCCAGATTTTGCCCATTCGTTATGATATTTGCTGTGGGTTTGTCATAAATAGCTCTTATTATTTTGAGATACGTTCCATCAATATCTAGTATATTGAGAGTTTTTGCATGAAGGAGGTGTTGAATTTTATCAAAGGTCTTTTCTGCATCTATTGAGATAATCATGTGGTTTTGTCATTGGTTCTGTTTATGTGATAGATTAGTTTATTGATTTGCCTAAGTTGAACCAGCCTTGCATCCCAGGGATGAAGCTGACTTGATCGTGGTGGATAAACTTTTGATGTGCCTATGGATTCAGTTTGCCAGTATTTTATTGAGGATTTTCACACTGATGTTCATCAGGGATATTGGTCTGAAATTTTCTCTTTTTGTTTTGTCTCTGCCAGCTTTTGGTTTCAGGATGATGCTGGGCTTATAAAATGAGTTAGGGAGGAGTCCCTCTTTTTCTATTGTTTGGAATAGTTTCAGAAGGAATGGTACCAGCTCCTCTTTGTACCTCTGGTAGAATTTGGCTGTGAATCCATCTGGTCCTGGGCTTTTTTTGGTTGTTAGACTATTAATTAGTGCCTCAATTTCAGAAGTTGTTATTGGTCTATTCAGGGATTCAACTTCTTCCTGATTTAGTCTTGGGAGGGTGTATGTGTCCAGTAATTCATACATTTCTTCTAGATTTTCTAGTTTATTTGCATAGAGGTGCTTATAGTAGTCTCTTATGGTAGTTTATATTTCTGTGCTTTTTCATTGTCTATTTGATTATTCTCTCTTTTCTTCTTTGTTAGTCTGCCTAGTGGTCTACATATTTTGTTAATCTTTTCAAAAAAACCAGCTCCTGGATTCACTGATTTTTTTAAGGGACTTTTTGTGTCTCTATCTCCTTCAGTTTGGCTCTGATTTTAGTTATTTCTTATCTTCTGCTTGCTTTTGAATTTGTTTGCTCTTGCTTCTAATTCTTTTAATTGTGATGTCAGGGTGTCAATTTTAGATCTTTCCTGCTTTATCCTGTGGGCATTTAGTGCTATAAGTTTCCCTTTAAACAGGGCTTTAGCTGTGTCTGGTACATTGTGTCCTTCTTCTCATTGGTTTCAAAGAACTTATTTATTTCTCCGTTAATTTTGTTATTTACCCAGTAGTCATTCAGGAGCAGGTTGTTCAGTTTCCAAGTAGTTGTGTGGTTTTGACTGAGTTTCTAAATCCTGAGTTCCAATTTGGTTGCACTGTGGTCTGAGAGACTGTTTCTTATGATTTCCATTCTTTTGCATTTGCTGAGTAGTGTTTTACTTCCAATTACGTGGTCAATTTTAGAATAAGTGTGATGTGGTGCTGAGAAGAATGAATATTCTGTTGATCTGGGGTGGAGAGTTCTGTAGATGCCCACTTGGTCAAGAGCTGAGCTCAAGTCCTGAATATCCTTGTTAATCTTCTGTCTTGTTGATCTAATATTGACATTTGGGTGCTAAAGTCTCCCACTATTATTGTATGGGAGTCTAAGTCTCTTTGCACGTCTCTAAGAACTTGCTTTATGAATCTGGGTGCTCCTGTAGTGGGTGCATATATATTTAGGATAGTTAGCTCTTCTTGCTGCATTGATCCCTTTACCATTACCTACTGCCCTTCTTTGTCTCTTTTGATCTTTGTTGGTTTAAAGTCTGTTTTATCTGAGACTAGGACTGCAACCACTCCTCCGTCCCTTTATTTTGAGCCTATGTGTGTCTTTGCATGTGAGATGGGTCTCCTGAATACAGCACACTGATGGGTCTTGACTCTTCATCCAACTTGCCAGTCTGTGTCTTTTAATTGGGGGCATTTAGCCCATTTACATTCAAGGTTAATATTGTTATGTGTGACTTTGATCCTGTCATTATGATGCTAGCTGGTTGTTTTGTCCATTAGTTGATGCAGTTTCTTCATAGTGTTGATGACCTTTACAATTTGTAGTGGCTGGTACTGGTTGTTCCTTTCCATGTTTAATGCTTCCTTCAGGAGCTCTTGTAAGGCAGGCCTTGTGGCAACAAAATCTCTCAGCATTTGCTTGTCTGTAAAGGATTTTATTTCTCCTTCACTTATGAAGCTTAGTTTGGCTGGATATGAAATTCTGGGTTGAAAATTCTTTTCTTTAAGAATATTGAATATTGGCCCCCTCTCTCCTCTGGCTTGTAGGGTTTCTGCAGCAAGATCCACTGTTAGTCTGATGGGTTTCTCTTTGTGGGTGAACTGACCTTTCTCTCTTTCTGCCTTAACATTTTTTCCTTCATTTCAACCTTGGTGAATCTGACAATTATGTGTCTTGGGGTTGCTCTTCTTGAG
>NW_016811928.1:781880-796059 GCF_001698545.2 Rhinopithecus bieti
GGCTCTCAGCTCACTGCAAGCTCTGCCTCCCGGGTTCACGCTATTCTCCTGTCTCAGCCTCCCGAGTAGCTGGGACTACAGGCGCCCACCTCGTCGCCCGGCTAGTTTTTTGTATTTTTTAATAGAGACGGGGTTTCACCGTATTAGCCAGGATGGTCTCGATCTCCTGACCTCGTGATCCGCCCGTCTCGGCCTCCCAAAGTGCTGGGATTACAGGCTTGAGCCACCGCGCCCGGCCACAGTCCCATATTTCTTAGAGGCTTTGTTCATTCCTTTTCATTCTTTTTTCTCTAATCTTGTCTTCACACTTTATTTCATTAAGTTGATTTTCAATTTCTGATAACCTTTCTTCCACTTGATCAATTCAGCTATTGATACTTGTGTATGCTTCACAGAATTCTTGTGCTATGTTTTTCAGCTCCATCAGGCCATTTATGTTCTTCTCTAAACTGGTTATTCTAGTTAGCAATTCCGCTAACCTTTTTTCAAGGTTCCTAGCTTCCTTGCATTGGGTTATGACATGCTCCTTTAGCTCAGAGGAGTTTGTTATTACCCACCTTCTGAAGTCTACTTCTGTCAATTCATCAAACTCATTCTCCATCCAGTTTTGTCCCCTTGCTGGTGAGGAGTTGTGATTCTTTGAAGGAGAAGAGGCATTCTGGTTTTTGGAATGTTCAAACTTTTTGCACTGGGTTTTCCTCATCTTTGTGGATTGACCTACCTTTGCACTTTGATGTTGGTGACCTCGGATGGGGTTGTTGTGTGGATATCCTTTTGTTGATGTTAATGCTATTCCTTTCTGTTTGTTAGTTTTCCTTCTACCAGTCAAGCCCCTCTGCTGCACATCTCCTGCAGTTTGCTGGAGGTCCACTCCAGACCCTGTTTGCCTGGGTATCACCAGCAGTTGCTACAGAACAGCAAAGATTGCTGCTGTTCCTTCCTCTGGAAGCTTCATCTGAGAGGGGCACTTGCCAGATGCCAACCAGAGCTCTCCTGTATAAGGTGTCTGTCAATCCTTGCTAGGAGGTGTCTCTCAGTCAGGAGGCATAGGAGTCAGGGACCCACTTGGGGAGGCAGTCTGTCCCTTAGCAGAGCTCAAGCACTGTGTGGGAGATCCATGGCTCTGTTCCGAACTGGCAGGCAGAAATGTTTAAGTCTGCTGAAGCTGTGCCCACAGCTGACCCTTTCCCCAGGTGCTCTGCCCCAGGGAGATGGGAATTTTATCTATAAGCCCCTGACTGAAGCTGCTGCCTTTCTTTCAGAGATGCCCTTCCCAGAGAGGAGGAATCTAGAGAAGCAGTCTGGCTACAGTGGCTTTGTGGAGTTGTGTTCAGCTCTGCCCAGTTCAAACTTGCCAGCAGCTTTGTTTACACTTTGAGGGGAAAACTGCCTACTCAAGCCTCAGTAATGGTGGACGTCCCTCCCTCCAGCAAGCCTGAGCATCCCAAGTCGACTTCAGCCTGCTGTGCTGGCAGCAAGAATTTCAAGCCAGTGGATTTTAGCCTGCTGGACTCCGTGGGGGTTGGATCTGCTGAGCTAGACCACTTGGCTCCCTGGCTTCAGCTCCCTTTCCAGGGGAACAAACAGTTCTGTCTCACTGGCATTCCAGGCACCACTGGGGTATGAACAAAAACGCCTACAGCTAGCTCGGTGTTTGCCCAAATGGCCGCCCAGTTTTGAGCTTGAAACCCAATGCCCTGGTGCTGTAGGCACCTGAAGATATCTCCTAGTCTGTGGGTTGTGAAGACTGTGGAAAAAACGTATTATCTGTGCAGTGCTCACAGGTTTCACACAGCACATTGCATTCTATGAAAATGTGTCTCTCCATTTCAGGACCAAGAAGTCCATATAAAAGCTCCATTATTCATGTTGAAAGTAAGAGTTTTATTATTTAATAAAAGGGGACTAATTCACTAAAAGACACTAAAAGGAAGATGAATAAAAGTGATATTATCTCTCTCCTAGAATTAGCATAACTATTCCAAACCTAGATTTGCATATAATTCAAGTTCCAGATTATTGTCATAATCTTTGAAACTGCCTTGAATGGAGGTAGATTTAAACACAAGAATTCTGATAGATGTTTCTCTCGTTACATTTTGCCAGTAGAAAAGCACATATCTACATTGAGCTCCAAAAAAAAGGTTTTAGAGCAAAAGTTTAGCAGTATGCCCCTTTACGCACTCTCATATAAAACCCACAAATCTAATTAAGAATATTTAAGTCAGTAAAAGAATTGTGCAAATGACTTTCTTTCCCAGTTTCCTCTCACAAACATAGACACTATTTCATTTGCTATATATTTAAATCATTCTTTTCCTTAAAAATAAAAATTTTGAATTCCAGAAATGTTTACAAACTAATTATACCCAGGCTTTCAATGAGCTCAACGAGGATTTCATCATGGCAGAAAACACAATTGTACCTCTTGTGGCTCATAATGGTAATGGTAGGCTTCTGCATCATTGCTTTGACAATCTGCCACTGATTCTTGTGGTCTTCATCTTGGTCCCCAAACACTTAAAAACAGCTGGCAATCTTGATAGAGAATTACATTCCCACTTGTTGGTCCTTGAGCTTCTTAACAACTTAAACTATTGTCATAATGATGTGGCCATGCCCCAGGGCTTCAATCTGATACATCCACCACAGTCAACGGTTACAGCCTCTTAGTATGGTCCTAAAACATTTTTTAGAATTCTAATCACCTCTGAAAAGAAATAGTTTATTTTGAGACATTTGTCTTCACCTAGCAACAGATACTTATAAACAATGAGGGTAAAAAAATTTAGCATCAGCAACCAATACAGTAGTAGACAAGTGATTTTTTTTATGTGTATTCTCTCGAATCCCTTTGAGAACTGCCCCATGATTATGGCCTTCCTAGATTGGTATAAAATAAAATGTCATTAAAGAACATAATATGAGTAAATAGGGGTGACAGAAATCGTTTTTAAAAAAAAGAAAAAGAGACTTAAAAAGACGTAATTTGATAAGACTGTGGAGAAAACTGAAAAAAGAGAGAGAGAGAGAAATATCCCAATTAGATCAACAACCCTGAAACCAAAAAGGAAGGAAGAAAACTATTATATATAAGATTATAGAATATTATAGCATCCTGTTAAATTGAATTATAGCATTATAATACTAGGATAAAATGTGAGTGGACCACAGTTTTATGATTCAGTAAAAAAGACCAAAATCATTATAAGAGTCTCAAAACATGAGATAAAACTTGTGGGCTGTAGGTCATTTTGGGCTGGGTGAGGGTTTTAACCTTATTAGAAATTGGAATAGAAAGCATTATAAAACATACACTTTCAAAAACTAAAATGTTATTGCTATTTTTGAAATTTGCTGGTATTGTTGCTTTTGACAATCAGTGGTGGTCTCTTAATCTCTTTTTTCCATATATCCAGAAGCAAATCCACATAGCATTGGTTGATATAGCTAAGATACTGCTGGTGATAAAGAAAGACAATGACATGAATGACCAAAGATTATAATCTTCATGATCTTGAGGTAACAAAGAATGTTATATCTCTCACACAACAGCAGACTTTTGCCACCAGATCTATGGATGCTTTTTGTCTCAATTCCATGACTGAATCTTTCATCACAGAGGCCCAGTAGTGCTACTGACAGTTGAACAACTAAATTATGCTCATCAAGTCCAGAGCTTACTCCACTTAACATTGCTCTAAAGAAAGTCATAACTGTTTCTAGTAAATTAACAAACTTGTGATTGTTGCTATCACAGACCATATGACTATTATTGTATGGTTTATAAAACGAACTGTTCAAGAATTTTTGCATTGTTACCAGAATTGAAATGATTTAAAAAAAACTTTGGAAAAGCAAAATGATTTATTTAGTATCTGCTGTGTCAAACATTAGCAAACACAGATCATTCTTTTAGGTGCCTTTTTTGTATTAAGCTAGGGTGTCATTGAGTTTTACATCTATCTTTCCATTTTAAGCACATAATAGCATTTATTGCTCTAGCAAAACACATTATTAAATTTTATTTTCAGAACTAGAGTTGCTAATAAGAAATAATAATGTATGAAAATATATATAAAGAGAGAGATGGGGGTGGGGGCAGGGAGAGGCTACATCATCATAGATCATATCCTGAATTCTGCAAGAAAAATTGTAAATATATAGGAACATGGGGAAA
The DNA here is from genome assembly GCF_001698545.2 of Rhinopithecus bieti. Classification (NCBI taxonomy): domain Eukaryota; kingdom Metazoa; phylum Chordata; class Mammalia; order Primates; family Cercopithecidae; genus Rhinopithecus; species Rhinopithecus bieti. Next base: position 786,061 of record NW_016811928.1, read on the forward strand.
GGACAATACAACTTAAAAAGGCAAATAACTTATAGGGGACACTATGAACACAAGATTTCTAATTACCTTCTATTCCCATTAAACAACGAGATGACAACCATATCATTTAAGCAAACCCGTTCTAATATAAGAACATAACATTTTCTTTTCCTCTTAGATGTTTCTGATGAGAAACGAGCACTGTTTTTTGGACAAAGTTTTTATAGCCTCTAATCACAGTATTGAAATGTACTTTAATTATCTACCCTTTAAAATTAGAATGATTAAACAAAATAGATACTTCTATATAATTTGTGTATCTGTTTGTTTCCCTTATGTTTAAAAATTGGCCAGAATTTGAAACTCATATAATCATCTTTAGACTCTTCTATCTGCCCCAGATGTGGTTTTCAATTTTTGCTTCCTGAGCACAAATACATTAAAAGGACTTTTTCTACCTTGAACTTGACTGCTCAGAGTTTATGCCCATTATGAATGGAAAGCCAAGGGTGGCCAAAGGTGGCAGAGTAGCCTGCCTAATAAACAATATTGATCCGAAACAAAATATTAAGTTAATGTTCTCAGGTCAGTTTCTTTTCCATAGAATATGCAAAGATAGTAATGGGCATCTGTTAAATATATCCATGAGTATTATCGGATTATCCCCTTTTCTTCTCAAGTCTACTCTGCCCACCCTCCCAATCCCATATGTCCTTGGTGCCATTCTCCTCTTATCTGCTTTTATTTTAACATCTTCACTGGCCCATTCACCACTGTATCATCCAAACAATCTACAAACATCTTCAAGTTCACATTATCTTAAAAAGATAAAAACCCTTTATTCTGCTCTTTTTTATTAAACTCTTACTCTGTTTCTTGAAAGGACAAAGTGTGTTCTCAAACTAGACACCATATTATATTGAAATGATCTATATGTGTGTTTTGTCCCTCCCAAATTTCATACTCCTTGAGAGCAAGGACTCAGCTCTGTTGGTTTTTGGATTTCCAGTAGCTGGAAAATTTCCTCATTACACATCAGATGCCCAATAAACAGTATGTGAACTAAACTGAATCCATCACCCAGTTATCTCTTATTATTTTGGAATATGGCTTCTGCTCTCACAACTCTCCTGAGGTAAACCAGTCAAACAACCCTTTCTCTTCTCTTAGATGCTTCAACCTGTTGGTAGCATTTAACAGTGCAAAAGCACTGGCTTTGGAATCAAACAGACCTGAGCATAAATCACAGCTCAGCTACTTGCTACTTGGTGGCTTTGGACATGTAACCCTAACCCCTCTGAACATCAATTTCTTCCTTTGTAAAATTAGGGTAAGAATATATCTCTAAGGGAATGCATGGAAAGATCAAATAACATTGCATACATCTGGATCTGGATAAATAGTTGATATTCAATGTGTGTTGGTTCTTTGCTCCTTCCTCTTCTACCCTTCCTTTTCTACAACACCGCAGTCTATGTTCCTCCTTCCTAATTGTTATACTTTCTATATGTACCTTCTTAGACTCCTCCATTACTGTTCTAATAGAGATTCCAAGGATCTGTCATTCCTTGTTTTTTCATTATTTACATTATTTCCCTCAATAATCTCATCTGATCTTTGAATTTAACTATCGCTTTTAGCCCCTACTTAGTTGACCCCAAATCTCTCTCCAGCCTCTCTTGTGATCCCCCACAATGGGCTAGTCATCTGTTGAATGCTCCTAAGTTCAAGTTATACATTTCCCACTCTACTCTCTCCACTCTCCCAATATGCTTATCCCAATCCTGGCAAAACCCTAGCATCCTAACTCCCCTGATTAAATGCTTTCAGTAGGTCTACTGGCCTAATGAAGTCTGAAAACTTGAGTTTGGCATTCAAAAGTCTCCATAGCCTGGTCTTTATTTCTACTTCAACCATATTTTCCATGATTTTCATAGATTCACCTTATGCGTCAACCAAATTTTCAGCACTCCGTTAATGATTCCTAATATTACCATCCCTGGCTCATTACCCCAAGGCTTTTCGAATGTCCATCTCCCAGTTCCCACCTTTTTCAATCCTAGATAACCCACTAGGCCCAACAATAATGTCCTCCCTCCATGAAGACTTCCTTGAATTCCACAGCTAAGAGCTATCTTTCCTTCTTCTAAGTATCAAGACGATTTAGCAGTCTCTCTCTTGAAAAGTCATTGTCTGCAAAATAAAAGATTTTCATGTCTATTTATTTTATAGCCTGCTAACCTGCATGTCCTTCCCCCATCCCCAGTGCATTTTACCCCTTCCCTATTTCCACTTCCCTGCATAACTTGGAGCAGAACTTAGAGGGGCTTTAAAAATCCAGACAAACAGACATATTAAATAAGCAATCTTAAATGTATATGCATAATCAATTTAATAAACCTTCCAGGGAATAGCTGAATGCATCCAGAAAAGAAAGTTGTTCCTATGCGGCCAAGGCTATGAGAGACACAATTCCAGGATCTCATCTCTGTTCTGAGTGGTAAAGATTGCTGGAAATCTGACCACCAGATAACTGGAGTGTTACTGTATAGCTAAGGCTTCTTGCCAAAGATTTATAATTAGCAACATAATCAACTGGCATTACTAAACTATTTTTCGTTTCTTTAATCTCCTTTTCCTCCTTTTTGTTTTCTTCTTCCCTGTTTGTCACTGATAGAGCCAGATGATCAATAATCTTTCTTTCACCAACTCTGATCATCATCTTTGCTACTGTCTGGATGCTATTATTCAGTTTAATACATTAATCCTTTGGTTGAAATTCTTAAACCACAATTCTTTATTAAAGGACCATCTTGGCATCCATGTGCTGATAGCAGCTTGTCTGGTGTCTCAACAAAATAAATCTAAATGAAGCATCTCTTTCCCCCAAAAGACCTGAACCGAAGAAAGAAATGGAAAGATACATAGGGAGAAAGATTTCAGCTCATAGACACAATCAAAGATATAGAAAGAAAATTGAATCTTATTACATAAATTAGGGAATAGGAAAGTTTCACTTATGATTACAATTAGATATCAATATGTCATTTAATAACAGTGCTGAGAAATATTGTGGCATTTTACTGATTCTTACTCTCGTTATTAGTTCAATGAGAAACAGAACACACACTGTACTGATAAGCAGACCAAACCTTTGTACGATGCTGTAACCTTTGGTGGAGCCCAGTGATTTTTGCTGCTTTTCAGAAAGATATTAAAGTGACAATGTGGCAGGCCATTTTTTCCACAACACACACTAAAACTAGTGTGCGTGCAGCAGAACTCTGCCAAAGCACGTTGCATTCATACAAAGATCCATACAGATCTTAATCATAAAATAATCCATTCTGTACTCTGTTTTTATGACATTTATATGAATCTGGCCACAGCCTCATCAAGCAGTTCACAGAGGAAAATTGTTCTATTTATGTGGTCGAGACAGGGTGGACTTGATTTTCAAGCAAAGGGAGAAAGAAAGAAATGCCTAATTTTTGTAGTCACAAATCTGGAACTCAAAAGGACTATTTTACACCATTTTGTAACTATATTTGTAACAGAGCATTCAAAGAGATGAGCTTCTCTTTCTCTGCCCCCTGTCAGTAGTAAAGTCATGTATCAATATTTCTGAAACTGAGAGACTAAGTGAAGACACTTGGAAATAGTTTTCTCCTTCTCTTCTGTTCATTTGCAAAACACACACACAAAAAATGGATGTGTGGGTAAAGTAGAAAGGAAACTTTCCAATGTGCATCTGCTTTAATTTATTCTTACCTCTGCATTGTAAGAACTAATAATTTTTCAATTAATTTCCCCAACTTTTACTCTTTACTCCTTTGGCTATCTCACATTGATGCACGCACACAAGTGACCTCAGAAAATTTGTTCAGACTCGTCTGCCCTTTCTTTCAGGCTTGTGATGATGGCAAAAATGAATTTATGTGCTTGCTTAATACTAAGCAATAATAATTATTTGAACTGTATTAAGACACATGAAAATGAAGACAACTCTTTTATTTCCTATAACTTCTCTGAGGAAGCTAAGTTTTTGGCCAAACTATATGAATAAGTAATCTGGGCAAAAATATCTCCCTGGTATGCTGACAATAATATTTCACCCATTTACACCACCTTTTGCTCATCAATAATAGGCTACACTAACAATATTCCCCCACGCACTTTGTTTTATGTCATCACTTATAGCTCTCCTAGATGCTTTGCCCTTTCCTCAAGGTCAGAAACTAGACTCTGATAATATAAATCCTGCATTCATGACAAAGATATGAGTTCAAGTTTCCTGGTTCCTTTAAAGATACCATTATTATTAAGTCTGAAATAATTACAGAAAGATCCAGGATCATGTAGAACATTCAGACACCATGTGACCCCAGGAGCCACATCAAATGTGGACATTTTTGTACAGGCTCTATCAGAAAATAAAACCACTTTCCTTTTCTCTTTCAAATAATAAAGAACAATCCTTCCTTCTTTTAGAACAAAGAAGGAAAAAAAAGAGGAAGTGCCAATAAGTGTAACACTGTTGTAAGAAACTGAATTAATGTGAATAATTATGTAATGATTGCTTCTAATTAAATGAGGATAATGTTCAGGGTGTTCTTTTATCTATTTTCAGAAACCACTGGTATTTAGGTAATATGCTATACACTGCTTTCTTTCTCCAGCCACCCCTCCCCTAAATAAATGACAACATAAATAGACACATAAACTCCATATGAATCATTAGTGTGTGCGATACTGTTACCCCGAGGCTGCTGTAATTCGCATATAGCCCCTTCCTTCTATTTCAAATCTTTAAAATATTTTCTTTTCAAATACTTATAAAAGCACGTATGGTTGAAATAAAATAAAGCACATACAGATGATATTTTAAGCACAGCACTCTCATACCAGAAGGAAAGTAGTCAGGCATGTTCTGTTTCTCCGGGTCCAATACATGTTCAGAGAAAATACGAGCTTAAAAGTAGTGAGGACCAAGAAGAGACTGTAGAACTACTTTAAGGTGTTGCAACTGTCATTTAGAAAAGAAATGACATCTTTTATGCAGTCTTTCTTCCTAACATGAAAGTTTATGACAGCATGTGCATTCCATTGTTAAAAGTGTATATATGTTTCACATCCCATCACTATGTGAGGATGAGAGATTGTAGACAAATCTCAACCATCTGAAACTGTTATGATAAAAAAAAATCCCCTTTTCAAAAAAAAAAAAAGTACTGAATAGTTTGACCTGTTTATTAATATCAATATAATCTTATGTTTAAGCCAATCCTAAGTTATAGGAAATGCTCTTCAAGGTAAAGACTGCCATAAATCCTGCAAATCTAACCTGAAAGTCCGTTTTCTAAAGATAAGGAACTGCCAAGTAAGCATTAATAGCCCCTCCCACTGTAAGTCTTTTCCAAACTTTTAAGATGTCAGCTTTCTAATGAAAGTTAAGACAAATCCTAACAGCAAAGCTGAAAGTTCAGCATGCAACAAGGTTGAGCACACACCTGGCATGTGTGTGTGTGTCCTGCAGAACAATAAGAAAATCCTACAGGATTCAGTGGGGGCAGCAAGAAAGCTTATTAATGTTTTTTGTTTGTTTGTTTGTTTGTTTGTTTGTTTGTTTGTTTTTCCCAATCTGGCAGATATCCATCTCCCTAAAGTGCGCTTTCCTTGCCAACATTGGAATTTAAAGGAGTGACATCCTTTCCATATGAAGGACTATATGTCAGATGTGTCTTGACCAACACATGAAACTAGTCATAATGAAGACAAAAGAGTTCAAAGTAGGTGCCAGGTTAAAAGAAGAGCCCCAAGGCTGCATTTACATGTGAAGTTCATGCACTGAGTACATCTTGTTCAAAATTAGCAGAGAGAATTTTCCTGGAACAAGAAACAACTGCACAAGAAAGACATGTCATAATGTACATTTAAGTTATATGATCACAACTATCCATAACTTGGCCAAAAAAATAAATAAACAGAAAAAACTATGTATGTACCAAGGCAATTCTGCCAGATATTTCTACATAATTAGCCTGAAATAAGAGACATGAAGTCACTCTTCATTCAGTCAGTCCCGGTTCTCATGTACCTCTCCTATATTAAACAGCCTCCAGCACTGAGGATGAGTCTAGTGTATAGAGGTAACCATTCTTTTCTACCACGTGACCCTAAATACATTAGGGTCATACATTAGGCCCAAAATTACTTTATTTACATTAAAGCAAAAAACACCAATCTATTCCTATATTGGGAGAAAACCTTGCTGTTTTGAGTGTATTAAGGACATAGAATCCATGGTCTCCAACGTGACAGCTTTCTAAGGAAGGATTCTTAAGGTAATTTTGTCTAAATACAATTTTCTTCTTGTATCTAGACTTTAGAAATTAGGTCCCAGCCATATATAATATAAGTGCCTCTATACATCTTTTCTTTTTTTTTTTACACAAACTTTTAACATTGCCAAGAGAACCGATCCCTGGTACCCATTAAAGAAAGCAATTGGCAAAACAAAAAGACTTTAATGAGTACCTACAGTATGCCAAGCTAGATGCTATGGGCAATAAAAGAAAACTAACTACATGATATCAATCCTCAAGTAATTAAAAGATCATGCATGAATAAAATTGCAGAGACCAGACCAAGATTTTTTAGTACATAACAATCATGAAGCCTTCTATTCCATGAATCAAATTCTAGAAGAATGAAAGGGAAAATGTTATGAGTGTGATTTGAAATAATCTGAGAAAAATTTATGTGGGTGGTGCTTGAGATGAATATTTAAAGAGGAGGTATGGATTACATAGAAAGAAGTTCCAGGTTAAAGTTACTGCTGCATGGTTAAATGACAAATGAGCACAAAACAGACAATCTTAGAACAATTTTTAGCACCCAAATAATGATTTTTAAAAAGTAGAGTGACATATTCAAATGTAACAAATTGGATGTCCATTATGTTTTGGAATTCAAGCAGGAAATTTTGAAAATGACATTAGAATAGACTCCAGAGAGCTTTCAGAGAAATCATTGGTTTGACACTTTGCATATATCAACAATGGCCTTTGAATTTTTCACCAGTGAATTGGGTTCTAGTCCAACCTATACACAAGGAAAAGATTTCTGATCATAATGCAAAGATTGAAATTCAACCTGGAAGTTTTGAAGCAGATTAAGGTCATGCATTTGTATATACTAAGAAAATCTCAGAAAAAGCCAAAGATCCTAACAGAATATCCAAAACAACCACTAATTCCTATTACATTGAAAGGAAACTCAGAAATGAATAAAACACACATAAAAACAACCACATTATGAGATTTTTTTCATTTTGAAACACAAAAATTATGAACAAGTTGATGATCTACATAAGAAATCTGGTCATAGCACAATCGACAACACTTTTTTCATTTTTTTTTTAGAAACACATATTTGTCACTCATATTATCAATAAATACACTCAACTTCACATTGTTACAGTAAGTTAGTCCAAGCTCTATTAACTGCGAACATACGGAACTTGGAAAGTGGCATAATCAACTAATTCACTAATTTGGGATAACTATAGTTATCCCGCAAAAAAAAAAAAAAAAAAAAAATAGTAGAAGAAACTTGGCAAACAACAACTGAAGAATTGCTAGTTGTTGTGAACTAACACTATCTGGGAAGCAGTACGCCATTAGTGATGTTGCAGCATGTAGAAATGAAGGTATCTTGTTTTGATCAAAACTACCATGATATCTAAAAGGCAAAGAGACAGACCTGTAAACTAAAAACTCTGTAAACAGCAGCAAATCACAGAAAGTCTACAGATGCAAACAGTCATGCAAGGATTTACTGCAGGAGCCTCCATCTCTCTTTCTGGGATTAATGCCCGTAAAGATAGCAACACCATCATCAGTGTCATCTTCAAACAAAGGACCACAGTATAGAGAGAACAATATTAATTATTGTCAAAATCACTTGTGCACTCAGCGATTTCAATAGGAACAATCAGTTTAAGTGGCAGTGGCAACTTCTCAACATAAAACACACTTGCTGCAATCCAAACTGGATTTAAAGAGAGGTGAGCAACTGCTTTAGTTGTTTAATCTGGTTATATTTGAGCTAAAGTAGTTCACATTTTTAGAATGAACGAATCAAAGGCATAATTGTTTTTGTCATCTGCACAGCAATTTTACTCCTGAATGCATTGTTTTAGGCAGGAATTAATAAAAATTGCATGTGCTTCAGGTGCTGGGTAGATCACCCTTTTCCACATAGCCCAGCCTGAAGCTGTGAATGCTCCTTTTCTTATTATCAGTTAATAATTCTCTCTCATTGAGGCAAATTAGGAACTTGACTGTGTTAGAGAGTCCAGAACACTGCTAGAGGCAAAAGGGGGCTAAATGGCAGAAATTCCTCTCTGAGCAAGATGCATGAAGCACGACATTGTGTCCACCACAAAAGCCGCTCTGTATTTTTGATCCTTTCTAATTTAATTAGCCCAAGAGGTAGCGCATTAATTTGCCAAGAATTCTTCTGATGCGAAAGCTGCCCTTATTGCAGTGAAGGGAAAAAATAACCTGCGTGCTACAGTGGCATGCCAGTAATGAAAGGGGGTTATTTTTGTGTTACAAATGGCATTGCAGGGTTACAAGAGACCTTTAAACCTTTTTATCTCTGGTTAGGTCATATGTAACACAGTGCAACACAAAGCACTAATTAACCAATTCTGGTCCAGAAATCTTTTAGAACACTTAAGAGAGTTACCCAGTTAGAACCCAGGTCAATTGCACTGCTTTGCTTTGCATTTAAAAACTGAAATCATCTTCTGGTGTGTATATTAAAAAATAAAACAAAAAAGAAAATCACCAATCGACAGTTCTGTTACTCTATGGACTCAGCATATGAGACATTTATTCGGGTCTTTGTTTTCTTTCTGTTTAACGATATTCTTTATGTGGGCAAGCTGGAGCCTTGAAGTCCCTTAGAAGGTCTCTTGGCTCTTTATGCTGTATTTGTTTGGTAAATTGTCTCCATGTTAATCTTCTTCATCAAATACTTGGAGTCAGTTTTGAAAACCTTTGATCAGATCTACCACCACCACACTTCTTCATCGCCATGTGCTTCTGATATGTGCTCATGCACTCAAATGGGTCATTTACTCATTAGAGAACAAGAAACATGCATGCTACCATAAGTCCTCCTCAATACTTTGAACTGTTAATTAAGCCTATGTAATCATGTCTTCTGTTTGCAGAACTGTTTCTATTCTAGAAATTACAGGATCCCGTTTAGGGACTTTCAACACCCTTGTCGTTTTCCCTCATCACTTTCCAACCCTGCTGCCTGAACGTGGCTTGTTAAGACACTCAGGAAAACCTGACGATTATTACATTTTACATATAATTCTCCTGTCCCTTTAATGAAAACCAGTGGAAGACAATGGCTTTAAAGTAAAGAACTGATATTTTCCTCCCTCCCTGCTTCTGGCTAGAAATCATTGAATTAAAGAGTGGTGGCACTTAGAGTATTTTTGGCTATGCATTATGAATAACCAGAGGCATCACAAGTAGCCTGTTCATGGCATAGTGTAAAATTTAGTAGCCAAACTGAGAAGAGGAAATTAGCATTGTCAAGAGGTAGGACTGGATGGACCCAGGCAGGAGGGCGTGGCCAGGGTGAGAGGGCAGAAAAAAGAGGAAAGAAGAGCATCTGGGAAAAGAGAGGGATCTTTTAAAAAAGCAAATCTGTGGGCAAGAGAGAGGTTTTTCAATAGCGAGAAAAAAAGTAACAGTGATTGGGCGTTCATTGCAAGGGAAGGATGGTGTTGGAGAGAAAATTAAATAAGAAGAACCTCTTAGTCTAGTAATATTTTCTCATGGACAATAATATGAAATAATCTCATTTCTTAAAACAGAGATTGTCCTATCAAAAATGCTTTATTTTTAAAGGCAACATCCTTCCAGATATTTTTGTCTTAACCTATAAATACCTTTCAGATTTATACTGTATTTAAAAAAAAAAACCTTTAAA
>NW_016811928.1:797742-821741 GCF_001698545.2 Rhinopithecus bieti
CAGATTTATACTGTATTTAAAAAAAAAAACCTTTAATTTTGCTTGAACTAAAAGTTTTCTGCATATAGATATATATTTACAGATTACGTTTAAAATCAGCAGCTACTTAGTCAAATGACAGCCTTCTTATTTGATTTTAAAAGTTCATATGTAATATAATTAATGTCACCACATAGGAACAAGATAACTCAGCTGAGAATGTGCTTTTATGGATAGATGTTAAATTGTTCTCAATTTTCCAGGTTGTCCAAAAGATTTGAAAGGGTAAAAGACTTTTAATACACAGTAAATACTTCTGAAACAGTGAATTAAAATGAAAAACAGATGACACATTTATTCAGCTTTTGGCTTCTGTAACATCAAACAGCACATTTTCTTCAAATGGTTTCATCAGTGGACTGGGAACCTCTTAAATTGATTGACTCAAACATGTCACTTATTTGATGACTAGAGGTTTATAAAACAGTCCCTACCGTTTTTCATCTGCTGACATGTTACATATCTCTCACAATAGATTAAAAGGTATCATCTAGTCTCATGCTTTCTCTGCAGACAATATTAACTTTTCAACTAAAATGAAGATACAAAGTATCTATGTATTAAAGAGATGCCCTGAAATTTGGAGTTATTTTTATTAGGCTTCTTATTTTAAGATTGATAAAGCTGATCTAAATACTATGTACAAAAAGAAAAAACTGAACAATTTACTTTTACAAGGGTGATATGCAGGTATGCAAACTTAGTCAAAGCAATAGATAAGCATTTGCAATGTGACAGGAAATAAAAGCCAAAATCATTATTTTAAGCCAATGTTTAATAAATGGTAAGAAACTACTTTCAATGATGTGATAAAATAGATATTTTTTCCCCTGAGTTCCAGATACCTTCATAATCTTAGAGACCGCAGCAGAGCCGAAACAATTTACCTACATCTGCTTTCAAGATAAACCTAGTGCCCTCAGATCTCAATTCATGCTTTGTAAAATACTACGAAGCCCACACCAGGGTACTCAGGTCTGAGAATGCACATATTTCTGAGAGTGCATATGTCCCTGGAAATCTGTTGATATTTAAATCACAGCACTCTATAGCACTCTCAGTTGGGTAAAGTTGAACAGGAACAAACAAAGTATAATCCTCCCCGGAGAAAAACAAAGAGTGAAAGACTAAATGCAAAAAACAGATGTCTCTCCAAACATACCAGAAATGAAGTAGGGTATTTAGTCAACTGTACCTTGACCATTTAGAATGGGCCTGAAATGAATGCCCTGAGGGGATGTACCAGGTGGGTCATAGTCATAGTCCTCACTGAAGCTTGGAGAATGGACTCTTTACAAAGACATGGGTAGGGAAACTATCCAGGAATGGAACGTCCCAAGACAAAGGACAGCAGAAAGCTGGTACACGTGAGGCCTGAAAGGTCAAAGGAAGGAATGGTTACCATATCCCTGAGAGAGTGTCTGCAGAGGATGACTTACTCAACAGGGACGTGGCTTTGCTAGAGCGCCCCAGTCAGCCCACAGCCACTCACCAGACAGGGAACCAAGGAATCAACATCCCAATCCCACTCTCTTTCCAGAACCCTCTGCTCTATCATTGTCAGTCTTGACAGAGAAAGCAGGGGGCAGCACCTGGAATCAGTCTCCCTGGCAAAGAGTGGACTGGAAGTGCAGTCATAAGATAACCAGTAGAGAGCTTTTAATACTTAACAGTAGAGAAGACACATTGCTTAACATTTTATAAAACGTTAATAACCTTATCAGAAAACAAACACAAAAAGGTGTCTTTTCAGATGGAACATTTGACAATACTCTGGGATTTTTACAAATGCATATGTATACATCCATATACTGAATTATTTTCAAAAGAAAAATATGAGTCAAATTATAAAACTAAAACTATTAAATACATAAAATTAAAAGAAAATATAAGAATACGTAAAATTATAGATAACTTTAAACACTGTGCAACCAGCCTCACTTTCTCCACTATTGAGAAATAGAATCTATCCAGTTAAGGTATTACAACATATGAGGGAAAGTAAGAGAATGAGGAGGAAAAAGTGGGGAGAGTGGGAGAGGAGAGACAGATAACCAAGGGGAAAAAAAGGATTGAGGCATGGTTCTTTTTATTTTCCTATTCTACTCTGCAATGCAGCCCTGGAAAATGTACCCTTAGAAGCTGGAATCCATGGATTCCCTGAATCTAACTGCTCTCTGGACCATTTCAGAGACAAAGCCTTTTTCTTCAGACAAACTGCGTTTCTCACCCTACCTTCTAAATAATCTTAGGAAGAAGATGCCTAGAAATATAGAAGTACCATTTTCTAGTTGGTGGGGAATGAGAGACACTGAAAACCTATTTTCACAACAGTGAGGCTATCTGAGATCTGGATTTCTAGTCTCCATTCATGATTCAGCCTTCCTTGCCTCCTATGTCAATGGGTGAGGCTCTTTTGGAGACACAAGGGATCCTAGGTCATGGGTCATACAGAGATAGCCTTTATGTATGCAACCTCAAGGGTCAGTTTCTGCTGAACTGCTTCCTTTATCACTTTCCTGACCCTGCCAAGCATTCCCCTACCTGTGCAGAGGATAGTTAATAGCACAACTGAAAACATCTAAACTACTTCCTCTATGTCCTGTCATGTGGAAAATCAACTTAATTACATCTTTCTACCTTTCTTCATCCTTTCCTTCATCCTTTACTCTTTTTAACATGCATTTGTTTTACTGACGTTTACTGAGCACCAATATGCTGCCATTGTGTGAAGATGAGTATACAAAACAAGACATCAAGATCCCTAATCTTGAGCAGCACACAGTGCAGTGAAAGACACATTATCGCACTGTCTTTCCCACATTCCTGGAACACAACAGAACATATATGGTACGCATGTGTACCATAGGCATAAATACATATGCATGCTTATAGATATACATAGTCTAATCCTGAAACACCTCCAATCCCTTGGGGAAAGATTCTCCGCCATTTACCACGCTCTCTTCTGGCATCCTTCCTATGTCTCCTGATCTTTTATTTCAACAGGTTTTTAAGAATTGAACATATGCAAGGATGCTGAAGCCCATTCAGAATGTTAAAGACATAAGCTTGTTCCTGGATGAGGGTTAACAGTGGTAGGAGTTGGTAATCAGCTCTAGAAGAGATAGAAGTAAATAAAAGGATGATATATGGAGACGAAATTATAAAGATGTGGTAAAAACTAAGGAGCAAGATTCCCTTCAAAGTTATCTTCTTTCTAATAGTTCTTTCACTAAAACTCAATTCTCTAGAAACAAACACACCTAAAATTTAATCTTTAGAACAAAATTTCATAAGGACAAATCATACATAAGAAAGCTGTTTTATTGTAAAGCTGCTTTTTTTCCAAAGCACCTGCTTTAAGATAGAACACATATATTTGCAGAGTCATTAGAATCACCTGGGGAGCTTTAAAAAACTATCAGGTACAGGCCCAAACCAGAGCAATTAAACTGAAATCTCTGGGGTGAGCCCAAGCATCAGTATGGTTTCAAACTCCCCATTTGATATCAACATGCAGCATGGTCATAAGTAATAAATATATATTTAGACATATGATTATGAGTAATGTGGCAATCATCCCTTAGTAAAAATAAATTATCAGCAATGTTTTGTTTTTGATAAGTCATCGTCAATAATTTATTATAATAATCTATAGCTATAGCTTTAAAGTCTTTTAAAAATAAAGGTAGATATTTAGGGTTTGATAATATCTAGTTTTGAATAAAATATAGAAGATTTTTTAATGCTTAATAATAAAATGTGCCACCTAGAAATATAGCAAGGTCTTTATAGACAGACAGAGCTTGGATCAGAATAATGAGGCAAAAGTTTCATTCAAGCTGCTCCCTCCCACCCACATCCTCTTTTTTCTCTTCTAGCCCATGCTTGGGGTCTATTGCAGAGAACTTAGATAGTCTAGCAATTTTAAATACAAGCAATGTTGACTTAGAAGAACTCTAAAGTCTCCTTCATCTAAATTGTTAATAATTTCATAACTATGTTTCCTTTTCAGTCATTTTAGTAAGTAGCACAAGTCACTGTTTTTGAGTTCATTCACACAATTTAGGCAGCAGTGGCTAAGCTATGCTTGCGCTGTGTGCAGGACAGCTACTGAAAGAAGGAAGGGCTTAGTCTTTAGAGGTATGCTTACAAGGTATGGAAACCCAGATTAGCTCTGGCATATAAACTACAAAAATGTTCTTGTTAACTGGGCAACATGTTTTCTAAAGGTGCAGAATCCACTTTGTTTCTATCACTTGTCAGAGTTAAGCATAAACAATGTACAAACAAACAAACTGTGCCAGTATAAAATGTAATACTTGTTTATGAGACACTTCCAGAATCTGACAGTGGCCCTCTGTTAACAATATTTAGGCCATAACTATATTGGCCAAATTTTACAAAAAAAAAAAAAAAAAAAAAAAAAAAAATCTGAAGCTTTGGGTAATGTTAAATAGCTTTATAACTTCCCTTGTATCTGCTTTCTAATCTCAGATTAAATCAGGCCAGAGTTATCCATTTTAATGATCATAATGTCACATTAAGCAAAAAGATGAATAAGAACCTGTGTATACTGTAGGCTAACATTCTTTTAATACCGGACTCTCCATGCTTTGGAATTTTACGAACCAGCAAAACATCTACAAAATGTTAAAAGTAAAATGAAAGTTACCATTTAAAAAAAAAAATTGCCAAGAAGGGACATTAAATGGAGAGAATAAAACCAGAACCACTATTACCATTACATCATTATATCATATAACACTAAAAGAGTAGGAAGTACAGAATCTGTCAATAAAGGATAATTCAGTAAAAATAGTACACTTAATGAATTTTTTTATCATTTTCTTGAATATCTCACTTCACTTCAATCCAGTGAAAATGTCATCACAGATCAGCCTATGTCCACTGACTGGTACTCTGGAGCCACTGTTCTGAGGGTATTCATCTACACCCTTGCCTAGTTTCCTGGAAAATTCTGCCTGCAATCTCATTCATACCTGGGCAGAGGTTCCCTTCTGGTCCTTTTAAAGGGTAACTAGCATATTCATGACAAATCTGGGAGGAGTATTTCTCCATTCAGTTTAGAACTCATAGTTCTACCGGAGCTTGCAATAACATTGGCAAACAGTAAAATAGTCACTTTTCTCAAATATTACAATGTATACGAAGTCACAGTTATGTTCGGTTGTTTCAAGTAAAAGCTTACGCAGCAACCCAAAGAACCTGATTCCTGCAAATCAGAAAAAGAACTTATGGCCTGCCAATCTTGTAAGCTTACAGTTTTCCATATTGTATGTGATTTTATAGATTTAGCTAAAGTATGGCAAGATTCTCTTATCTTACAAAACCATTTATTATTTGATATTCAGGACAATAGGAATAAAAATTATCTTTTCATTTTCTAAAGTCACTACGTTGTAAGACTGATCTACCATGATTGAGATAAATTTAGTACTACATAAAGAAATTTTCTTCCCAAACTGGGCAGGATATCTGTAAAATTACCCAATGATCCTGGTTTCTGTTGATACAATGACATTCAGATTGTTTATTCCAAGCAAGTAATTTTTTAAATTATTATAATTTAAGTTCTATGGTACATGTGCACAAAGTGCAGGTTTGTTACATATGTATACATGTGCCATATTGGTGTGCTGCACCTGTTAACTCGTCATTTGCATTAAGTATATATCCTAATGCTATCCCCCTCTCCCCCAACCCCATGACAGGTCCCGGTGTGTGATGTTCCCCACCCTGTGTCCAAGTGTTTTCACTGTTCAATTCCCACCTATGAGTGAGAATATGCATTGTTTGGTTTTCTGTCCTTGCGACAGTTTGCTCAGAATGATGGTTTCCTCCTTCATCCATGTCCCTACAAAGGACATGAACTCATCTTTTTAATGGTGATTCCTTGAGAAATTGCCACACTGTCTTCCACAATGGTTGAACTAGTTTACATTCCCACCAACAGTGTAAAAGTGTTCCTATTTCTCCACATCCTCTCCAGCACCTGTTGTTTCCTGACTTTTTGATGATCATCATTCTAACTGGTGTGAGATGGTATCTCATTGTGGTTTTGATTTGCATTTCTCTGATGGCCAGTGATGATGAGCATTTTTTCATGTGTCTGTTGGCTGCATAAATATCTTCTTTTGAGAAGTCTCTGTTCATATCCTTCACCCACTTTTTGACGGGGTTGTATGATTTTTTTCTTGTAAATTTGTTTAAGTTCTTTGTAGATTCTGGATATTATCCCTTTGTCAGATGGGTAGATTGTAAAAATTTTCTCCCATTCTGTAGGCTGCCTGTTCACTCTGATAGTAGTTTCTTTTGCTGTGCAGAAGCTCTTTAGTTTAATTAGATCCCAATTGTCAATTTCGGTTTCCATTGCCATTGGTTTTGGTGTTTTAGTCATGAAGTCTCTGCCCATGCCTATGTCCTGAATGGTATTGCCTAGATTTTCTTCTAGGGTTTTTATAATTTTAGGTCTAACATTTAAGTCTTTAATCCATCCTGAATTAATTTTTGTATAAGGCCATTTGACCCGGCCATCCCATGACTGGGTATATACCCAAAGGATTATAAATCATGCTGCTATAAAGACACATGCACACATATGTTTACTGCGGCACTATTCACAATAGCAAAGACTTAGAATCAACCCAAATGTCCATCAGTGACAGACTGGGTTAAGAAAATGTGGCACATATACACCATGGAATACTATGCAGCCATAAAAAAGGATGAGTTCATGTCCTTTGCAGGGACATGGATGCAGCTGGAAACCATCATTCTCAGCAAACTATCGCAAGAACAGAAAACCAAACACCACATGTTCTCACTCATAGGTAGGAACTGAACAATGAGAACACTTGGACACAGGAAGGGGAACATCACGCACCAGGGCCTGTCATGGGGTGGGGTGACGGGGAAGGGATAGCATTAGGAGATATACCTAATGTAAATGACGAGTTAATGGATGCAGCACACCAACATGGCACATGTACACATATGTAACAAACCTGCACATTGTGCACATGTACCCTAGAACTTAAAGTATATATAAAAAATAAAAATAAAATAAAAAGATAACAGTTGTCATAAAAAAAATTTGTATAAGGTGTAAGGAAGGGATTCAGTTTCAGCCAAAGCAAATACTTTATTTCAAAAGTCTGAAAACCAGTCATCTGATTTCATTTTTAAAATTGAGAACATCCTACAAAAGATTTGAACTACAGATTTTAAGTTAACTATAAATTAACTTAATAATAAATCAACTTTTTATTTTACTTTTTCATTTATTTCCATTTTTTAATTCATTTCCATTTTTTATTAACAGTACTCTCATCTTTGGTAAAGAGAAAACATAGCTTTATTGGTCTGTTACTAAATATTTCTTTCTTAATTGATCTGTTTCTGCTCTTTTTCAATCATAATCACAAACCCATAGATGAATTTCATGTGATGATGGTACAAACACACAAGAGAATGTCCCCGAATTTTCAACGCCCCATATTCATGGTGATCTTGCACTTTAACACCTTTGAAACCATTTACAAATAACTGAAGGACCTCAGAATGGTTCATACTGAAAGAAGATCTTGCAGGTTGTTTTTCTCTCCAATGTTAAAGACACAACTCAAACTGATGAGAAGACAAGAACATAAAATGGAAGTTCTTATGAGGACTCTAAACAGGCAAAAGAACTATGCAATCAAAAATAAATAATATTTGAATTTAAGGTGATTAGCTGCAACACAAAATTATGAATAAATACATACTTAAAATTAAAATTGAATCAGTCAATTTAAAATTTTTTATTTGAAATCCAAATCAAAGGCTTTGTAGTAAGATAATTCACCTGGAAAAAGAGTAGCCCAGGTTTAAAATTTTTTAGTAAACAAAGACCTTGTCTTAGTTCATTTGTGCTCCTGTAAAAAGTATCTGAGACTGGGTAATTTATGAAAACCAGAAATTTATTTTTCACAGTTCTGAAGGCTGGGAAATCCGAGATCAAGGGACCAGCAGGTTTGGAGTCTGGTAAGCGCTTGCTCTCTGCTTCTACGATGGTACCTTGTTACTGAGTCCTCAGGAAGGGACAAACACTGCACTATAACTTGTGGAAATTTGGAAGGGCAAAAAGGGCTAATTCCCTCTAACCCTTTTATAAGGCACCAATTCCATCCATGAAGGCAGAGCCCTCAGGGTCTAATTATATCCCAAAGACCCCACCTCTTAATACTACTGCATAGGGGATTTAAGTTTTAGTGTGAATTTTGGCACAAACAGTCAAATAATTGCAGACCCTCTCTACTGTCCATACTAAACAGGAATCAAGCCAATGAGCATCAATGTGCCTCAGTCAAAGAGAGGCACCTTCAGAAGGGTATTTATGTTTAGAGTTCTCTCTACTCTTTTTCTTCTACCCCAGTTGTTACTCCCAACATTCTTTACTTCTGTGATCGGCTGAAATGCAATTTTAGCGAGCTAGCCTACAAAGAATAATTGAATGTTGATTCATGCAGTATTTTTAAGCAAATTATTTTCAATATTTGAAATGTAGATTTAGTTTTGAGAAATTTAATTAATCACAGTGTATCAGAGAAGACATATATAGTCACCTAAAAGAATAAATGTTCTTCCAAGTTCTGCAAGATTTGATTGTACCTGAAATAACTGTATTAACAGAAATAAATTTAAAAAATAAAACGTGTGCATTCAAAAATGAGCCATCGAAAGATTTAAAGAAAAATATTGCAAAGGTACATATTGGTAGAGCTAACCAACTCTGCATATGAGCTGGTACAGCTAACCAGCTCTGCATAAGTATTTTTGGCAAATACTTAGCAAAAAACTTTGAAACCATCTTTTGCATTTCTTTTGAAGTGTAACCTTTTTATTTTGATATATTTTTAATTTTGCCATAAATTTTTGGGGTATTGGGGTACAGGTGGTACTTGGATACATGAGTAGGTTCTTCAGTGGTGATTTGTGAGATTTTGGTGCACCCATCACCCAGGCAGTATACACGGCACCATACTTATAGTCTTTTATCCCTTACCCCCCTTCCACTCTTCCCCTCAAGTCCCCAAAGCCCATTGTATCATTCTCATGCCTTTGCATCCTCATAGCTTAGCTCCCACATATCAGTGAGAACATAAGATGTTCGGTTTTCCATTCCTGAGTTACATCATTTAGAATAATAGTCTCCAATCTCTTCCAGGTCACTGAAATCCGGTTAATTCATTTCTTTTTATGGCTGCATAGTATTCCATCATATATATATATGACAGTTTCTTTATCCACTCATTGATTGATAGCCATTAGGGTTGGTTCTATGACTTTAGATTGTGAATTGTGCTGCTATAGACATGTGTGTGCAAGTATGTTTTGAATAATGACTTCTTTTCCTTTGGGTAGATGCCTGGCAGTGGGATTGCTGGATCAAATGGTAGTTCTACTTTTGGTTCTTTAAGGACAATCTCCACACTGTTTTCCATAGTGCTATACTAGTTTACATTCCCACTAGCAGTGTAGAAGTGTTCCCTGTCCACCACATCCACACCAACATCTACCGTTTTTGATTTTTTGATTATGGCCATTCTAGCAGGAGTAAGGTGGTATTGCATTATGGTTTTTACTTGCATTTCCCTGATGATTAGAATGTTGAGCATTTTTTTCGTATGTTTTTTGGCCATTTGTATATCTTCTTTTGAGAACTGTCTATTCATATCCTTAGCCCACTTTTTGATGGGACTGTTTTTTCTAATTGATTTGAGTTCCTTGTAGATTCTGGATGTTAGTCATTTGTCAGATGTATAGATTGTGAAGATTTTCTCCCACTCTGTGGGTTGTCTGTTTACTCTGCTGACTGCTCCTTTTGCCATGCAAAAGCTCTTTAGTTTAATTAGGTCCCAGCTATTTATCTTTGTTTTTATTGCATTTGCTTTTGGGTTCTTGGTCATGAAATCCTTGCCTAAGGCAATGTCAAGAAAAGCTTTTCTGCTGTGATCTTCTAGAACTTTTATAGTTTCAGGTCTTAGGTTTAAGTCCTTAATCCATCTTGAGTTGACTTCTGTATAACGTGAGAGATGAGGATCCAGTTTCATTCTCCTACATGTGGCTAGCCAATTATCCCAGTACCATTTTTTGAAAAGGGTGTTCTTTCCCCACTTTGTTTTTGTTTACTTCATCGAAGATCAGTTGACTGTAAGTATTTAGATTTATTTCTGGGTTCTCTATTCTGTTCCATTGGTGTATGTGCCTATTTTTATATCAGTACCACACTGTTTTGGTGACTATGGCCTTATAGCATAGTTTGAAATCAGGTAAAGTGATGCCTTCAGGTTTGTTCTTTTTGCTTGGTCTTGCTTTGGCTATGCTAGTCTTTTTTGGTTCCACATGAATTTTAGATTTCTTTTTTTCTTATTCTATGAAGAATGATGGATTCTGATGGATTCTGATGGGGATAGTATTGAATGTAGATTGCTTTTGGCAGTATGTTTATTTTCACAATATTGATTCTACCCATCCATGAGCATCAGATATGTTTCCACTTGTTTGTGTCATCTATGATTTCTTTCAGCAGTGCTTTGCAGTTTTCCTTGTGGATTACTTTGTTAGATATATTTCTAAGTATTTTATTTTTTTGCGGCTATTGTAAAAAGGATTGAGTTCTTGATTTGATTTTCTGCTTGGTTGCTCTTGACGTATAGAAGAGCTACTGATTTGTGTACATTAATCTTGTATTCGGAAACTTTGCTGAATTATTTTATGAGCTCTAGGAGCTTTCTAGAGGAGTCCTTAGGGTTTACAAGGTAAATGATCATATTGTCAGCAAGCAGTGACAGTTTGATTTCCTACTGTTTTGGATGCCCTTTATTTCTTTCTCTTGTGTGATTGCTCTGGCTAGGACTTCTAGTATTATGTTGAAGTAGAGTGACGAGAGTGGGCATCCTTGTCTTGTTCCAGTTCTCAGAGGGAATGCTTTCAACTTTTCCCCATTCAGTTTAATGCTGGCTATGGGTTTGTCAAAAATGGCTTTTATTACATTAAGGTATGTCCCTTGTATGCCTATTTTGCTGAGAGTTGTAATCATAAAGGAATGCTGGATTTTGTTGAATGCTTTTTCTGCATCTATTGAGATAATGTGATTTTTGTTTTTAATTCTGTTCATGTGGTGATCACATTTCTATTGTGAAGGTGGATACAACAACCTCAATCCATTTACTATTTGATTCATCAGAATCCTCTTCTTATTCTAGGATCACCAAGCATACTTCTGTTAATAAATTAGGTGCCCGTGTGTGATCCGGCCATAGTGAGTGAATGTGTGTATCAGATTATGAGTTGCATTTTTTACTCTAAATTAATAAAATGGCATTATGACTGTCCACATCAGTCACACTGAAAAATTGATTTACTCTTGGTATACAATTGAAATCAAACTTCTGAGAGTGGGAAGATGAAGACCCAGCAAGATTATGTTCAATTCACCAAGGACTTACTTATTGTTGAGACAACTTGGGGAAAAAGACACTATTAATCACAAGCATTATTTTTCTCATTTTGAAACTTTTAGTGATATAAGGTTTTAACACAACTTTACAAAGATAGAAAAATTTTACTAAAATGTAAAGCTCAACTCTCTCCTTCTGCCAAGGCACTTGGAAAGATATCTTTTGTTTTGCTTTTCTTGGATCAGCATTACATTTTAATGCCTATCACATGGTGCCTAGAACAGAGTTGATCTTTAATAAAGGTCGGAGGAAGAGCAGGAGGAAAAAAAATTCCAGACAGGAGAGATGTAAGATGGTTCTAATGCAGACAAAAACTCAGCCCAGTCAAGGAACTTATTATAGGCCATGAGGGAATTAAAAGACAAGCAGGAAGGATGAGGTGTAGTCACTGATGAGAGTGGTCAAGATGTAGTAGGAGGATCTGGTTAGGTGTCACAGCATAAAAGGCCATATGGGCCATGGCAAGGGGCTTAGATTTTACTGTCCGTGTGATAGGAAACCACTGAAAGAATTTAAGCAGGAGACGAACATGATTTAATCACTGTGGCTGCTATGTGAGGAATGGATTTATGAGGAGACAATAAACAGGAAGACCAATAGGAATTTTATCCCAGTGGCAATAAACTCCACAGGAGAGAAAAGAAAAGAAAAGAAAAGATAACTGATTAGCATAGAGTAATAGTGGTAATGATGGAGAGATATGGACGGGTTCCAAAGCTCTTTTGAAGACAGAATTAACAGGAGTTGGTTATTCAATTAGGTGTAAGGATGAGGAAGTCAGCAATGGCAGGAATGACCACCCCCCCGCCCCAAGTATCAGACTTGAACCATGCAAGGGTTGAAGGGACATCCTGAAGGTCTTCACTTAGGTAGACCCAAACACATTATAGTTGATTGGGCAGACCAGTAAAAAACTGGTTTCTCTTAATAGAAATATTCCTAGTTTGAGTTTCTTTCACCTTCAGAAATAGGCCATAAATAGGCCATAAACTTGAAGAGCAGATTGGGGTAGTACTGGCATTGTCTAGTTCTTTAAGGACGCTTTCCCATTCTTATTATGCTTAAATAATATTAATTTGGGGTCTTTAGAGTTAAATAAGCAGTTGCTCTTTCTCCCCGCTGAGTTTAGAACCAATTTAAAAATAAGCTCCAGCACCACGACCACCACCTCCCAAAAAAGACAGCTAGCCAGAAATAGGTAAGGTTGATTTGAGAACAAGGCCTCAGATTTGTGGTCAAAGGCTACCTAACATACCCTACCCAGTACCTTGCTTGCCTCCCCCATTCTAGCCTTAGCAAAGTCCAGTGGAGGAAAATTATAGGTTTTAAAATGAGACCAGTCTACCCAGGATTCTTGTACTAGCCCAAGGGGAACAAGGAAGCAGAGAGAGAATCCCCACTGCTGATCATCTTATAATTTTGTTCCATTCAGTTGGGAAAAAAGTACCAATGAAGTTAAGATCCTTGTGACATCACAGAAGGGAGCTTGCTCCTGATCCAGGGAGGGCTGTGAATATGCTGCACTATGCTTACTGGGAACAGCAATGAATAAGAACTAAGATTCAAAATAACTCGAACCCTAACCCTAACTCAAGCTGGATTAAAGACTTAAATGTAAAACCTAAAACAACAAAAACCCTGGAAGATAACTTATGAAATATCATCTGGACATAGGGCCTGGCAAAGATTTCATGATGAAGATCCCAAAAGCAATTGCAATAGCAGTAAAAATTGACAAATGGGACCTAATTCAAATACAGAATTTCTGCACAGCAAAAAAAAAACTATCAACAAAGTAAACCGACAACCTACAGAATGGGAGAAAACATTTGCAAACTATGCATCTGACAAAGGTCTACCATCAAGAGTCTATAAGGAATTTACGCAAATACACAATCAAAAAAGAAACAGTCCCATTAAAAAGTGGGCAAATGACATGTACAGACACTTTTCAAAAGAAGACATACATGTGGCCAACAAGCATATGGAAAAATGCTCACTATCACTAATCATTAGAGAAATGCAAACCAAAACCACAATGAGACGCCTTCTCACGCCAGTCAAAATGGCCATTACTAAAAAGTCAAAAAATAACAGATGCTGGAGAGGTTGTGGAGAAAAGATAATGCTTATACACTGCTGGTGGGAATGTAAATTGGTTCAGCCATTGTGGAAAACAGTTTGGCGATTTCTCAAAGAACTCACAGCAAAACTTCCATTCAACCCAGCAGTCCCATTACTGGGTATATACCCAAAGGAATACAAATCATTCTATCATAAAGACACAGGCACACATAGCTTCATCACAGCACTATTCACAATAGCAAAGACATGGAATCAACCTAAATGCCCATCAACAGTAGACTGGATAAAGAAAATGTGGTAAATATATATCACAGAATACTATGCAGCCATAAACACGAATGAGAGCTGTACTTTGCAACAATGTGGATAGAGTTAGAGGCCATTATCCTAAGTGAACTGACACAGGAACAGAAAACGAAATATCACATGTTCTTACTCATAAGTGGGAGCAAACATTGAGTACTTATGGACACAATGAAGGGAACAACAGACACCAGAGCTGACTTGAGGGTGTGGGGAAGAAGGAGGGTGAGTAACAAAAAACTACCTATCAGGTACTATGTTTACTACCTGGATGGTAAAATAATCTGCACATCAAATCCCCATGACAGGTAATTTACCTATATAACAAACCTGTACCTGCACATGTACCCCTGAACTAAAATAAAAGTTAAAATTAAGTTAAACTTTAAAATGACCAGAAATCTCTTTTGGTCCCACCACTCATGTGCTGTGTGATTCCAGGGAGTGGCTGAATCCCTGCTAGGGATCATGAGTGATCATTAAAAGGAAATGTGATGGAAACTGTAAAAGGTGTGAGTTGTATTCTTCCTAAAGAGTTTACTGGTGCTGCTTCCCACTTTGTGTACCTTGGGAAGTCCGAGGCACTTAAGCATCTTCGTGTCCTTCCCTAGGTCATTCAAACTTCCAGGTACTATTTCTTCAGTTAGGTATCTTCAGTCTTCTTCTCAGAACTGACATCCTTTCTCCAGATGCTCTCTGAGTTGGAAGGTCAATATGTGAAATCCACTCACACCGAGATACCTATTGGGAAGCCTGGAGTTCCAAGGACCCTCTGAGAGTATCTTAAGACTCCAAGCAACACAGTCTCTTCCTTTCCAACACTGTAAGATGCTGTGGCTGCTACATAATCACTTATCGGGAACAAAGTGCCTGTGTGCCTAAAGACCTAGATTGTGGTTTTTCCCTTTGACAGGGTATTAGAAGGAACACATCCATTGTTCATCCATGTCAGGTGAAAAAGTCAAAACACAAACAGGTTGGGGAGGGGCCACCAAAAGACAAAAGATGAGAACTATTAAGGATATATTTGATTGATAATAAAAGCTCTAACAGAGCTAAATTTCTTGCATTTCTTAGCTATACAGACGATTTCTGTACAACTTTGTGCTATTTTTTCATATTTACTTGCTTTGTTGACTTCTGTGATTAGTGAAATCCATTTTAATCTAAAGTTTTTTGCTATTTCACAGGAATAGTTAGTAAAAAAAACCCACATAATCACAAAGAGACATGTAAACAGCATGCAGAGTATGGAGCTTTCTGAGGACTGAGGCTTCTGGCTTCTAGAGTTCTCATTTTCTTCAAATGTTGGTTTAGTCCTGCATTGAATTAGGCTATAATATTCCATTATATGACAAAGCATCATTTAACAGGAAGTTATACTCTTTTATGTTATACTTGCATTTCATTTCCACGCTACTTTTTTGGAAAATAAGTGATAAGTAGAAGCAGAACAGGTATTTGTAATTACTCGTGAGTCATTTGCTCTCACGTAATTTAATAGCCATAGATCTTTAATATTTATAGCACATGTTGAAAGGATTTAACATATGTAGTGATCTTCACCAAGTAACTCTATACTCTTCTTGAATATAAAGATGTAAATTTTGTCATCATTTATGCAACCTGCTAAAAATGTTGCTATTAATTCATGTGAATGAGTTTTTCCTCTAAGATTTTAATTAAAACACAAATGCTTTGCACACTTCAATCTGCAATATCCTCCACACGCATTTTTTAATACTGACTGATCAGCTGGATAACAGGAGGTTTCTTTGTAAGATGTTTTCTCATACCTGAAAATTTCCACAAAGCAGTAATTTTTGTGTGAAAGCTCATTCAAAAGTTAAAAAGCATCACACTACAAAGTTCTCAGTGGCAATTGTGTTTTCTTTGCATTCCTGTGTACAACAAAATGTGCTTTAATAAGAAAAGAGTAAAACTGGCCAAGCTGCCAGAAAGGGAGGGGAGAATTGAGGACTACGGGCCTCATCAGCCCAATAATGAAATTGCCCTGGCGGTGGGATCCTGGAGACCCCTGTGCTTGCATAGGACAAGTTCAGGGGACACGCAGGATGAGCCTGTGATGGTTGTCACATTCTTGATGACAGTATTCATTATTTTCTCTAAGGTGCACTCTGATCAGAATGCATATCCATCTGTAAGTGTCCTTTTGGTTTATGCTTTGGAACGAGTATTTTAAGAGGAAATCTCCACCTCACCAAAACCTGGTGAGATTAGTGATGATCCCAAAGCATTTAAAACAAATTGAAAGGGTTATTTAGAAAGACCTGGATGGCTCCTCTACATCCAAAGAACACCATATAGTGAGTCCTTATGGCTCTCCGACAACTGAAAATGTGGAGAAACCAACGACCATTGACATAATTGCCTACAATAGGTACACCTTTGAGACTGCAAGGAATAATTGGATAATATAATGTCAAGAGAGGACTTCCTGTTGCCATATCACAAGCAGAAATCTTCATTAAAAATATAAATGTGTAAGAAATATTGGCCAGGAAGGTTCTTGGAAACTTTGTCAGGGTGGAGAAAAATGTGCTGTGGCCAGAGGGACTGAATGCCATAAACATCACATGGCCCCTATCGAGCAGGGTTCTGCTGGTTCTGCTTCCTATTAATGGCCTGAAGGGGGGCGTTTTCGGCAGGATTGGTGCCAATGTCCCATTTTCTTCTTGATTACAAGATGTTGAAAATCCACAGAATTGAGATGCAGTCAAGAAATGGAGCCTGTAATAACATGTGCTAAAACATTTTGTACTCCATTTTACATTGACTAGTGCGAAATTTCATTTGGTTGATAAAACAAAGCAAGTGACCACCTATCCAGAAGTGATTCGTGGAGAGGGAACTTTAGTGGTGATGGAGAGTACAAACCCTTTTCAAAATGATTGTCTGAAAAGCAGACAAGTACATGGATTGCTTAATTATACTGGCTGTGTCCTCAACAGTAGCACTGGTCCTCTTTCTAGTACTTCCTTACATCATGCACTGTCGACAGGAAGGAGTAGAAAAGAGAAACATGCAAACACCAGACATTCAATTAGTCCATCACAGTGCTATTCAGAAATTTGCCAAGGAGCTTCAAGACACATCCAAGAGTAGAGAGAGAGCATGGCCCCCATCAACACTTCCTGTGTCTCACTTGTAACTGGTGAAATCATACCTCCCCTGTACACAGACAACCATGATAGCACTAACATGCCACTGGTGCAAATGCAGAATTTGTGACATCCAATTCAGATTCCTCAACAGCAGAGTACAAGTAAATGTCATCCCTGAAGAAGGAGAACTGATCAAGGCATGAATTTATAATCAGACAATATAGCAATTATATCATATTTCTTTTCACTTCCAATAATGCATGAGCTTTTCTGGTATATAGTGTGTATGTTCATGGTATTAACTGTAGCAGATATTATAATATAATATAACTTACATTTTACTAATGTATTTTTTACTTAAAGCATTATTGACAATTTGGAAAACACTGATGACTTCATATTTGTTACAATTAAAAGTGATCTTTAAAATAAATATTATCAGTTAAAAACAGAATGTAGAAATCTATGAGCTAACCAGGTAATTCTAGCTGAGACAACTAGAATTTGAGAGAAAACCGTGTCACAAGTGGGAAAGTCAACATTAATCAAGAATCAAAACGTATTATCACAATCAAAGCTATGTATAACTTTGGATTTCTACAAGAGTTGTTATTCAACACAGAACGCTTTACCCATTAATTATAACGATAAAAAGTAACTCCTATTCAACCCTAAATCTAAATTATGCCAGAGCTTTCTAGAATAATACAACTTCCTCAGAATGTTATCGTGTATTTTAAAATTCTACATTCTAATAATTTTCAAAAATCTATTAAAGGTACTTCAAGTGGCTAAACTTTCCAGAACAGTAGCACAAATACAGTAATATAATATCGTCACTATATTCTTCAGAATCTTAAAAACAGCGATGACAAAGCACATCCTTTGTTCTTTTGAAACATTCTTCACAGGCAACTTTTCAGCTGTGTCATTTTTGCTATTATAAGCTATTATTATGCTATATATTCTTTCACCAATCAGTTTTCTAATACCAGTAAGAGTTCATCAATAATTGTGGGCCATTCCAAAGCAAACATAAATATTTTTCTAGATCCATTTTTCAAAAGAGAAGTGTGCATTTTCCTAAAGGGATGAANAAACAGCGATGACAAAGCACATCCTTTGTTCTTTTGAAACATTCTTCACAGGCAACTTTTCAGCTGTGTCATTTTTGCTATTATAAGCTATTATTATGCTATATATTCTTTCACCAATCAGTTTTCTAATACCAGTAAGAGTTCATCAATAATTGTGGGCCATTCCAAAGCAAACATAAATATTTTCTAGATCCATTTTCAAAAGAGAAGTGTGCATTTTCCTAAAGGGATGAAAGAGAAATGTCTGATTAATTGACACTCCGAAATCATTCCTGAGCAATCTGTTAGAATTTCTTTCCCTTTACAATGTTTTCTGTTCTATGCTATCAAGAACTATGAATCATAATTTCTGGCAGCTAAATCCAAAAAGGGTGAGAGGTTCTATTAGCATCCTAAAAATATGCATGTCCTAATGCTCTCTTAAATATGTCTGCTCAGAGAAGTTTCAGATTTTCTCAGCCAAGCAAAATGACATTAACTAAGACCCTGGCATGAAGATTTGCTTATTTTAGTTTGCTTAACATTGTAACCACAGCACAAAAATATTGCTACTCAATGGCAGATAAGTTATTCTCTCACATTTTCGCTTATTGTTTATTAACATCACATGATAAACTATCAAATCACTTATGATCACTAATTACTTTGATAATTCAATTATAAAGACAAACTAAAATGGTATTAGAATTAGTTCTTCTCAAGATGAGATAGCATTCTTTCAGTTTTAAAGGAGTCTGGTTAAAATTATTCAGCTCAAGCTAGGAATAATTGAAGACAATTGACAATTTAAATCAAGACAGCATAATCCGTCTACATCAGTTGCTGATAAACTTCTGAAAAAAAGTCAAAAGTGATACTAACTTTTTTTTTAATATTCAGCATTCCTCAAGGACATTTAACTTTATTTGCCTTTTTCCTCTGAAAGTTTACTACAGGATTCCAGGAAGAATTTCCTAAAAGGGAACAATATCCGGCAGTGTTTTTAGCTGACTTGCCATAAAGGATGAGTAGAGTGCAGAGAAGGTCAGAGCTAAGTCAAAGGAGGATGTCTTGTTATTTTGACTGTACACCTTTGAGGCAAAGGCCTAATACCTTTATAGAAAATAAAATGCAACAAACTTAATACTTTTCTCTGCTAGAGACAAGAGGACAAGGGTCATGTAATTGCATATATTGCATATCTTGTATTGTTTCGCTCATTTTCTCTTTTTAATAGAAAATAACAAATTAGTCAAGGAAACACTGCCAACTGCTTCATTTCATATGTTAACTAGTATATTTATATGCTTCCAAAAATATAGACTTTAAGCAAGATAAAATGGAAATGTTTTAATGGATTCACTGGGAAAACCTGAAGAAATTTTTTAGTAGCAAAAGTACACAAAAACAGTAGCAAAGTACACAAAGAATTCTGGAAACAACTCTAACATTTTTTTTTATGGCGGAATAGTACACCATTGTGTCTCGTACTGGTATTTGATAAATTATTTTTTCAATGTGGTCAAATCCCCTTTTTATTTTTATTGTTTCACTTAAAATTGTGTAAAATAAATTTTACTTTTATTTGAATAGTTGCCTACCAATGCTATGATTTCAGCAACTTGATGAAAAAATCAATCTATCATTTGATTTTTAAGACTATTATTTTGTGAGCTTATTTTTTGCTCCATTTCATTTTTAAATTAATATAAATTAAAATTGACTTTTTGGAGATGTATATTGCTATGAATATTAAGACATGCACAGATTAGTGTAAACACCATCACAATCAGGATACAGAACAGTTCCATCTCTTAAAAAACTCCCATGCTACCTCCTTGTAGTCCCCTTCCTTGACTCCTAATCCCTAACAACTGCAGTTCTGTTCTTATTATTATTTTGTTTTTGGAGAATGTCACACAGTTCTGTTCTTTATTATCATTCTTCTGCTTTTTGAGAATGTCATGTAAAGGGAATCAGACAATATGTAAACTGTTGAGACTGAGTTTCTTAACATGGCATAATACTTTTGAGAATTATCCAAATTGTTTGGTTATCAATAATTCATTTCTTTGTGTTACTGTATAATATTTCATTGTATGATTTGTTTTTCCATTCATTTACTGAAAAAGACTGGGTTATTTCCAGTTTAGGGCCAATGTAATTAAAGATGCTATAAACATTCATGTACAGGTTTTGTGAAAACACAGGTTTTCACTTTACTTAAAATAAAATAAAATAAAATACCATGAGAGGAACTGCTGGGTTATGTAATAAGGACATGTTTAGCTTTACAATAAACTGCCAAACTGTTTTCAAAATGGCTGTCATATTTGGCATTGCCATCAGTGATGTATGAGCATTCCAGTTGCTCCACTTTCTTGTCAGCACTTGATATTGTCAGTATAGCCATTCTAATAAATGTATATTAGTATCTTTCACTATTAAATATTATATTAGCTTGTAGATGTCCTTTATCAGACTGAAGCACTTTCCTTCAATTCCTAATTTGCTGAGAGTTTTCATTATGAATATTAAATATTTTAAAATACATTCTGTTTTTGTATTAATAGATATTATATAATTTTTCTGCTTTAGACTATTAGATATATTTTATCAATTGATTGTCAAATATTAAGCCAACCTTTCACTCATTAGATGAATACTACTTGGTCACATTATATTATTCTTTTATACATTGCTAGATTCAATTTGCTAGTATTTTGATGATTTTGCATTTATGCTCATGAGTGATACTGATCTGAAGTTTTGGGGTATTTTCTTCTTGTCACAGTAACGCTCATCTCATAAAATGATGTAGGAAATGTTCCCTCCTTTTCAAGAGATGGTGTAGACTTGGGTTTATTTCTTCTTTATATGTGTGGTAAATTTTAGCAATAAGGTCATCTAGTCCTGGAAATTTCTTTTTCACAAGATTTCAATAATGGGTTAGGAAGTTTAATAATTACTAAACTATTAAGGTTATCTATTTCACTCTAAAAGAGTTTTAGAGGTTTTGGTTTTGGAATAATCGTTCATTTCACCTAACCTACTGAATTACGTATTTCACATAGATTTATTCATAATATCCATTTTATCCTTTTTATATCTACAAAGAATGGGGTGATACCCATTTTTTAATCCTTGTTATTGATCACTGTATCTGCCCTCTTTTTCTGCCATAGGTATATCAATTTTAGTTCGCTTTTTTATGATTTTGCCTTTTGGTTTTATTGATTTTTCTGTTTTCTGTTTCATTGATTTTGCTCTTATATTTATTGCTTTTATTTCTATTTGGTTTAGTCTACTTTGTACTTTTCTGTTTTCTTAAGATGGAAGCTCACTTTGATTTGAAACCTTTCTTGTTTTCCAACATAGGCACTTAACGCTATAAATCTCCCTCTGAGCATTGCATTAAGTGCATGCCACACATTTCAACATGTTATATATTTATTTTCCTTGAGTTCAAAATATTTACAAATTTCTCTTGAGACTTTCTCTTCAACATAAAGGTTTTATGGGCATGTATTGTTTAATTTCCAAGTGTTGAGATTTTATAGTTATTTTTATGTTATTAATTTCTAATTTCATTCCCTTGTTTTCAAAGAACATACTTTGTGTGATTTCAATTAGTTCAAATTTGTTAAAGTTTGTTTTATGACTCAGTATATGCCTATCTTTGTGAATTTGGTATGTTATACTTGAAGAGAAAGTGTGCTCTTCTGTTTTTGGGGGGAGTGCCCTGTTTATGTCAACTAGATCCAGTTAATTCATGATAAAAATCCCTGCTGATTTTATCAGTGTTGCTGATTCTATTACTACTTCTGATTCTAAGAAAGGAATGTTGAAGTCTCCACTATAAGTGTGGATCTGTCTCTTTCAGTTCTGTCTATTTTATCTTTTGAAGTGCTGTTGTTTGCCAATACACTTTTAAGATGGTTGTGTCCTCTAAGTTGATTTACTCCGCTATAATCATGTACTGTGCCTCTTTATTCTAGGTAATTTTCTTTGCCCTGAAGTCTACTTTTTGTGACATTAACATGGTAACTCCTGGTTTCTTTCTTTTGATCAGTGTTTGCATAGTGTATCTGTTTTACCGTCTTATTTTCTCATACCAATATTATTATATTTGACATGAGTTTTTTATATGCAACATGTATTTGTGGCATTTTTAATTGATTCTGAAAATCTGTCTTTTAATTGATATGAGAGCGTTTACGTTTGTTATAATTATTGATATATTTAGGTTTAGATTCTACCATTACATTATTTGCTTTCTGTTTTCTTCCCTCTGTTTTTTAATTCTCACTTGTCCTTTTTCTGTTTTATTAATTATTATTTGATTTTTTAGTATTTCACTGTAATTGATTTTTTGAACGATTACTCTTTTTATGTTTTGCTTGTTTGGTTTTTAGTGGTTGCTCTGGGCATTACAATACATATTTAACTTTTAACTGCTTAGACTCAATATTTCACCACTTGAAGTAGAATGTAGATACAAGATCGGTCCACTTAGTTCTGGCCTCCACGATTTTAGGTGAGAAAACTGCAGTCATTTGAATAGCCTATTAAAAAAAATTGTTTTCTAGTTGTTTTAAGATTTTTTTCTTTGTTGTTAGTGTTTGCAATTTGATTATGACATTTCTGAGTTGAGATTAAATGTTTATCTTTTTATGGCCTACTGAACTTCTTGAATTTGTAGGCTTATATCTTTCATCATATTTTAGAAACTTTCAGCCATCATTTCTTCAATTTTTTTTTCTGTACCACATTCTTGTCATGACCTTCTGGGTGGGACTCCCATGGCATGAAAATTAGACCTGTTGGTATAGCCCAAGAAGTTCCTAAAGCTGTTTATTTTTTCTCTTTTTTCTCTGTTCTTTAGATTAACTTCCATTGATTTATCCTCAGATTCATTGACTCTTCTCTCTTTCATCTCCAATATACTATTGTGTCCATCCAGTGAAGGTTGTGTTTGTTTGCTTAGAGTTTTCTTTTGTTTGCTTATTTTGGAGAGTGTGGAAGTTATATTTTTATTTATAGAATTTCCACTTAATACTTCTTTATATCTTCTAATTATTTGCTTAGATTTTCTTTACATTTGTTTCAAGAGTGTGCATACTTTGAACATTTTTACAATAACTGCTTTAAGTCTTTGTCAGATAATTCCAACATTTCAATACTGGAGTTTATTTTTTATCTTTACCAGTGTGAGTTGAGGTTTTCCTGGGTTCTTGTTTGTCAATTAACTACGTATTGTCTTCTGGATGCTTTGGATACTTTCTTATGAGACAATGAGTCCTGTTTAAACCTTATAGAAAATGTCGATATTTTGCTTTAGCAATCAGCCCAGTTGGATTCAGTCCCTGCATCCTGATCAGCCTTCTGTGGTTGTGGTTTCAAAGTACATTTCAGTTTTGTGGTTTCAAAGTACATTTCAGTTTTCAATGCCTTTGCAGTGCTAGTCACCTCTGCCTTGTGTGTTTGTCACCTAGTGGCTAGTCCAAGAAGTGGGCAGAAGCCCATCTCAAAGTTTCATTCTCAAAATATATGGTATACTGTTTAGGATGAGATCCATGCACTTGCAGCTCAAGGGTGAATCCCAGAATTTATAAACAATTTTACAGAATTGATTTCTCAAGTTCCTATGCCTCCATTATCTCCCTTTCTGGTTTCCTTTTCAGTTCCCCAGAAAGTATGGTCTTTAGCAATGCTATACTGACACACACTTCCCATGAATGCATATGTATCCAGGACCAAGCAAAAGGAGAAGAAAGGAAAGGAAAGGAAAGGAAAAGGAAAAGGAAAAGGAAAAGGAAAAGGAAAGGAAAAGGGAAGGGAAA
>NW_016811928.1:822061-827014 GCF_001698545.2 Rhinopithecus bieti
GGGGAAGGGAAGGGAAGGGAAGGGAAGGGAAGGGAAGGGAAGGGAAAGGAAAGGAGGAAGGAAGGAAGGAAGGAAGGAAGGAAGGAAGGAAGGAAGGAAGGAAGGAAGGAAGGAGAAAGAAAGAAAGAAAAGAAAGAAAGAAAGACAGAGAGAGAGAGAGAGAAAGAAAGAAAGAAAGAAAGAAAGAAAGAAAGAAAGAAAGAAAGAAAGAAAGAAAAAAAACATTAGATGTTCTTATTTCCCAAAGTTTAAAGCACACTGTAGGTTCCTGCTGCCATAACTGTTGCTACCAGAACTTCTGTATACTGCTCATGGAACAAGAACTAAAAGGCTTTTCTCCAAGTTCTCTCTCTCAGTGTTGATGCTTACTTCCATATTTTGTACTACTTGAACCCAGGCTGGGGTAGACACCAGAAAATGGTAAATGCACTGTCCATTCAGTGATACTTCAAATTCTAGTCAGAGTCCTCAAATAACTGTTCTACCATTCTGAAAAGGTTTTATAGCTGCATTCAGTGAGAATGACAGATTGGAGTGTGCTTATCCCATTTTACCCAGAACTGGAATTTCTGAGTGGGTTTTTTAAAATTAAGCTTATAAATAGCACTGTTACTTTATAATTAGTCTACATAAAAAGCTTATCTGGATAAATGTTAAAAACAGATGAATAAAGAAAAGAAGAAAAGAGGAAGGAAGCGATGGGGTGAGGGAGAGAAAGAAGGAAAGAGAGAAGGGAAAGAAGGAAAAAGAAAGGAAAAAGAAAGGAAAGGAAGAAAGAGAGGAGAGAGGTGAAAGAGAAATAAAGAAAGAGTAATAAAAAATAAGAAAGAGCTGGGTGCTTTATCTCAGGCCTATAATCCCAGCACTTTGGGAAGCTGAAGCAGATGAATCACTTGAACCCAGGAGTTTGAGACCAGCCTGGGCAACATGGCAAAACCCCATCTCTACAAAAAATACAAAAATTAGCTAGGCATGGTGGCTTCCGCCTACGGTCCCAGTCACTCAGGAGGCTGAGGTGGGAGGATCGCTTGAGCCCAGGAGGTAGAGGCTGCAGTGAGCTGTGTTCACATCACTGCATGCCAGGTGGGTGGCAAAGTGAGACTGTCTCTAAAAATGAAAAGAAAAGAAGGGAGACAGAAAAGGAAAGAATCAAGAAAGAAAGGGAAGAAGGAGACAGAGAAGGAAAGAGGTGAAAAAGAAAATGAGTGAAAAAGGCAAGAAAGAAGAAGAAACTGGAAAGGTAGGAAAAAAAGAAGAAAGGATCCAAGAGAGAGAGAAGGAGAGAGAAATAATAGAAAGACAGACATTAATATCAAACACCTGACTGAAGGTAGATAAAGCTGAAACAGAAAAGGTTCCCTTGTCCCCCTCACAGAGTGTGATGGGGGTGTGGCTCGCTTCTTCCGTGCCCCCCTGCTCAAACCTCTAGGGAAGCATATAGACAGGCAGGCTGTGGGGCTCCAACCCCATGGCAGTGTCTAGGGGTGAATGTTTACCGCTCCTGAAGCCCTACTGGGCATGTGTTACAGGGTGCTCTGTTAGTTTGCCATCTATAAGCAGCTTGTGTTAACCAGCTGAATTAGATTCTCTACCATGGCGCAAGGACAGAGGGCTTTCTGTATCCTGGGTGCTTGCCTTGGTGTACTGGAAGAATCACATCACACATGGGCTTTGGGAATGAGTGCAAAGTTTTATTGAGTGGCAGTAGCTCTCTGCTGATGCGGGAGCCAGAAGTGAGATGGTTTTCCCCTGGAGTTGGGCTGCTTGGAGACCCCAGCTACCCTCTGACTGCCCCACCAAAGTCCGCCTCGTCCTGGTTGATGGCCTGCCAGCATGCCAGCATCTGGTGGTGCCTGTCAGCGTGCTCTTCCTCCCACAAGCTCTCAATGACCAGTCACTTGTGTCTTCTTCCACTGATGTGTTCCTCAAGACGTCAAGCCACTTGTGTGTGTGTGTGTGTGTGTGTGTGTGTGTGTGTGTGTGTGTGTGTGTACCAGCTAGGGTTTCAGGTTTTTATAGGCAGAGGGTGAGGGTGTGGTGGGACAGGGTGGTCTTGGAAAATGCAACATTTGGGAGCAAAGACAGAAGTGTCTGTCCTCACCTAGGTCCGTGGGGATGGAGCCCTAGCCAGGGACTATGCCTTCCTCTACCCAGCACTTCCCTCCCCTCCTTCCACATCATTTAAAGGGACCACGCTCTTTCCCTCCCAGCACTCTCGTATAAAGTCATCTTCTTTAAATCTGACAAATTGTTTCCTTTGTCTGGGAAAAAGACCATTGTGAGCAAGACAAAATGTAGAAGTCATTTCCTCTTCACATAACTTTTGCCACCAAGTGGAGAAAAAATGGTACTCCTAAATTCACATGTAGAAGTCACAATCTTCACCACAGTTTTTGCCACCAAATAGGTCAGAAATATAACTTCAGTTTTTTAAAAAATAAAAAGGCTAAAATGTAATTAAATGTTTATGCTGAAAACCCTGAAGTTTGGGGTAGGAAAATCCTTCCTTGAAAAAGTTTACAAGAAGTAAATTTCAAATGCAAATCAAAACTACAGTGAGATATCATCTCACCCCAGTTAAAATGGCTTTTATCCAAAAGATAGGCAATGACAAATGCTAGTGAGGATGTGGAGAAGAGGGAACCCTTGTTCACCGTTGGTGGAAATGTAAATTAGTACAACAACTATGGAGGAGAGTTTGGAGGTTTCTCAAAAAACTAAAAATAGAACCACTATACAATCCAGTAATCCCAATGCTAGGTATATACCCCAATAAATCAGTATATCAAAGACATATTTGCACTCCCATGCCGGCTGCAGCACTATTCACAAAAGTCAAGATTTGAAAACAACCGAAGTGTCCATCAACAGACAAATAAATACAGAAAATGTGGTACATATACACAATGGAGTACTATTCCGCCATGAAAAAGAACGATATCCTGTCATTTGCAACAACATGAATGGAACTAGAGGCCATTATGTTAAGTGAAATAAGCCAGGCACAGAAAGACAAGCTTCACATGTTCTCACGTATTTGTGGGAGCTAAAAATGAAAACAAGTGAACTCATGGAGGTAGAGTAGAAAGATGGTTACCAGAGGTTGGGAAGGGTAGTGCAGGCAGGGAGTAGGGATGGTTAATGCATACAAAAACATAGAAAGAAAGAATGAGATCTAGTATTTGATAGTACAACAGAGTGACTATAGTCAATGATAATTTAATTGTACATTTTAAAATAAGTAAAAGAGTATAACTGGATTGTTTGTAACAAAAAGGATAAATGCTTGAAGTGATGGATACCCACCCCATTTACCCTGATGTGATAATTTTGATATTTTGATGTGATTATTTTGATACCTCAATCCCATAAATATATAGAGCTGCTATGTGCCCACAAAAATTAAAAGAAATTATCAGGTGTTATTAAATTGAATAACAAAACATAACATAATCTTAGGGCAAGGGTGCAGCTTGCATTTTTAAACGTCAGCCTAGATTTTTGTGTTCAATTCCAATAGGCTGAGAGCAGAGGAGTTTTAACTTTAAGAAAAGTTTTGCTGGGCGCAGTGGATCATGCCTGTAATCCTAGCACTTTGGGAGGCCGAGGCAGGCGGATCATGAGGTCAGGAGATCAAGACTATCCTGGCTAACAAGGTGAAACCGCGTCTCTACTAAAAATACAAAAAATTAGCCAGGTGCAGTAGCAGGCGCCTCTAGTCCTAGCTACTTGGGAGGCTGAGGCAGGAGAATGGCGTGAACCCAGGAGGCGCAACTTGCAGTGAGCCAAGATCGCGCCACTGCACTCCAGCCTGGGTGACAGAGCGAGACTCGGTCTCAAAAAAAAAAAAAAAAGAAAAAGAAAAAAAAAAGTTTTGACCTGAATATGAATGAGAAGCTATCAAATGTATCTAGATGTTTATATATTTACATCTCATAATTTCATCTAAAGGAAATAATGATTAGAAATACCTGTTCATTATGAATTAATCTTAAAAGTGTATTGAAGTGGTAAACCAACCAAAGCCCCATTCATGTCTATGGGACTATTTTGAATAAATGACTCGATTTGCAAATTTGAAAGTTATCCCATGTTTGTGCACATGGTTTCTCTTCCATTATCTCTTTCTCAAAATGGGCAAGTTAGAATCAAGTCCATAGTACTCCAGTTACATACTAAGGATAAAGTAAAACTTTTATTTCGTATACCATCTCTAGATGTTGTGGAGAGGAAGGCTTTTAAGGGACAGCATTAAGAGACAGTGTATGTAAATCTTGTCTTTGCCAAGCCACCTCTCATCTCCACAAAACCCCCATGGAAATATAAGCATAAATAAAAATGTCAGAGTGAGGCAAATTAACCATCATTATTAACTTGGACTTTGGTCCCAACACCTAAGCAGAAACAGAACTGTAGTTGGCTGCACCAGTTTAAAAAAAAAAAAAAAAACCTCCTTTGTCCTAATTAAAAGCAAAATAGTGGCCTAAACAAAGCATACTGAGTGACCTACAATTTATTCTAAACCCATACTAACATCTCAGATTTTACCCCTGAATACAGCGGCTGGTTCACAGCCTAACTTTCTTTTCTGAAAGGAAAGGTGAGAGTATTTGTCCCAAGATTTAGCCACCCACCTAAATATTCTTAGTCCAAGACAAAATCCGGGGAGTTGTCTGCTTTGTGGAAGAAAAGAAGGCTTCTCACTGCAAAATCAGCTGCAAAATGGGAGAAGTAAAATGAGAGAGATATGCCCTGGGATGGCCTTAGAGTTCTGTCTTAGAACGAGTTTTGAATTCTTGAAACTGACTAATCTTTTGGGAGAAGGATTGATTAAAAAAATAAAATAAATAAAAAATTTAAAAAGCAAAAAAGAGGACACCCTTCCCCTAGTGGACCACACCATTTTCTATGAATCACAGCAGACTTTTTTTTAATTTTTTTTTTTTTTTTTTT
>NW_016811928.1:830694-837315 GCF_001698545.2 Rhinopithecus bieti
AAAAACCTCCTTTGTCCTAATTAAAAGCAAAATAGTGGCCTAAACAAAGCATACTGAGTGACCTACAATTTATTCTAAACCCATACTAACATCTCAGATTTTACCCCTGAATACAGCGGCTGGTTCACAGCCTAACTTTCTTTTCTGAAAGGAAAGGTGAGAGTATTTGTCCCAAGATTTAGCCACCCACCTAAATATTCTTAGTCCAAGACAAAATCCGGGGAGTTGTCTGCTTTGTGGAAGAAAAGAAGGCTTCTCACTGCAAAATCAGCTGCAAAATGGGAGAAGTAAAATGAGAGAGATATGCCCTGGGATGGCCTTAGAGTTCTGTCTTAGAACGAGTTTTGAATTCTTGAAACTGACTAATCTTTTGGGAGAAGGATTGATTAAAAAAATAAAATAAATAAAAAATTTAAAAAGCAAAAAAGAGGACACCCTTCCCCTAGTGGACCACACCATTTTCTATGAATCACAGCAGACTTTTTTTTAATTTTTTTTTTTTTTTTTTGAGATGGAGTCTCGCTCTGTCACCCAGGCTGGAGTGCAGTGATGCAATCTCGGCTCACTGCAAGCTCCGCCTCCTGGGTTCAGGCCATCCTCCTGCCTCAGCCTCCAGAGCAGCTGGGACTACAGGCACCCGCCACCACGCCCAGCTAATTTTTTTTAATATTTTTGTAGAGACGGGGTTTCACCATGTTAGCCAGGATGGTCTCGATCTCCTGACCTCGTGATCGGCCCGCCTCAGCCTCCCAAAGTGCTAGGAATCTAGGCATGAGCCACTGCGCCCAGCCTTTTTAAGTTTTTTATAGCACAGACAGCTTACACTCATCTTTCAGAGAAGTGGCAACAGAGCAATTCTCAATTCCTATCCTTAATTATAACTGAATGCTCAAATTTCATCTTTTAAGGTAGAGATTTTGTAGTTTTAAATGATATGTACACCCTTGTATTTGTTGGCAGTGAAATTAATCAGTCACTTTTCTGCCAATTTAAACAGCCAAGCAAGGCCTCTCACCCATTTCCTTTACAGTTTTGCATTTTGCCACTGTGTGGTCCTACTGCTCCTATAACAAATTGCCACACCCTTAATGGCTTCACATAATGCCAATTTGTTATCTTAAAGTTTTGGAGGTCAGAAGTCCAAAATCAGTCTCACTGGGCTAAAATCAAAATGTCATCAGGGCTGGCTGGTTCCTTCTGGAAGCTCCAGGGGGAAACCCATTTCCTTTCTTGTTCTCCCTTCTAGAGGCTGTTTGCATTCCTTGATTCATGAGCCGTACCTCCATCTTGAAAGTACATCACTCTAATTTCTGCTTCCACGGAGTCATCTTTTCTGCCTTCTTCCAACAAGAAACCTCGTGATTACATTGGGTTCACCAGATATTCCAAGATAATATCCCTATCTCAAGATTTTTAACTCACTTATCCTTCCTTTGCATATAATGTAACATACTCACAGGTTCCAATAACTGGGATGTGAACATCTTCGGGGGGGACCATTAGTCAGCCTGCTACAATTTAAAAGGTTCTAATCTGTCAGGTGTGGTGGCTCACGCCTGTAATCCCAGCACTTTGGGAGGCTGAGGCGGGCAGATCATGAGATTGGGAGATTGAGAACATCCTGGCTAACACGGTGAAACTCTGTCTCTACTAAAAATACAAAAAATTAGCCTGGCATGGTGGCGGGCACATGTAGTCCCAGCTACTCGAGAGGCTGAGGCAGGAGGATGGCGTGAACCCAGGAGGCGGAGCTTGCAGTGAGCTGAGATCGCAGGGGTGCACTCCAGCCTGTGACAGAGTGAGACTCTGTCTCAAATAAAATAAAATAAAATAGTACCTATCCTCGGCATATTTGGAGAACTATTATGTGTACCCTTTACCAGAAAAATTCTCAAAAGTTTAAGATTGATGCATCAGTTACAATACAAAGAGTAACTGAAGAGAGTTTGACAGGGATTATTTACAAATATATGAGCATGTTTCCCACAAAGGATAGAGAAACACTTGTAGAGTCATAATAATCCAAAACCCTGGGACTAAATCATTAAGAGGAAGAAGTAGCTACTAAAATTCCAAAATAACCATTGCTTTAAGAGAAGTTCTCCCTCTACATGACACTGTAGAGAGGAATATATCCATTGTTCACGATCAGCAAGCAAGGAAGGAACAGGGGAAGTGAATATTTTCCCAGCCTCTCTCCTCCTGCCCATACATTGGCTGAACCCAACCAGAAGTCACATAGCAAGAGAGTGAGACTTATTCATGCAACCCATTGAGTTTAACCTTCTGGGGCACAAAGAAGGGTGAAGAAGGGTGAAAAGTGAATATGATGGGACAAACAAATAATATTCTACTGGATAGGTCTTCTTGTTTGCCTTTCACCATCCACTATTGTCCTTTGTGCAAATGAAAAACATATTTCATTAACACAGGGGACCCACACACAAAGTCCTATCTATTGCCATACTATTAGAGAATTATGTCAATTCAGCCATATGCCCAATAAAAACCTAAAACTTATAACATATAGCAGAAGAGAAAAAGTTGGGGACAAATAGTTAATATAAAATATAGCTGCTGGCACTATTCACAATAGCAAAGACATGGAATCAACCCAAATGCCCATCAATGATAGACTGGATAAAGAAAATGTGGTACATATACATATGGAATACTATCCAGCCATAAAAAGGAATGAGATCATGTCCTTTGCAGGGACATGGATGGAGCTGGAAGCCATCAACCTCAGCAAACTAATGCAGGAACAGAAAACCAACCACTGCATATGCTCACTTACAAGTGGGAACTGAACAATGAGAAGACATGGACACAGGGAGGGGAACAACACACACTGGGTCCTGTCAGGATAGAAGGGTTGCGGGGGGAGGGAGAGCACCAGGATAAATAGCTAATGCATGCAGGGCTTAATACCTAAGTGATGGGTTGATAGGTGCAGCAAACCACCAAGGCATACATTTACCCATGTAACAAACCTGCACATCCTGCAAGTGTATCCTGGAACTTTAAATTTTAAAAACTAAAAAATAAAAAATAAATTTTAAAAAATATAGCTGCTGCCAGAGCCTTGTGACAAAGTTGATAATCATGGCTTCCTTCATTTGCCACCATTGTTCCTTCTGCCAGCAACTGGGCTACTCCAGAATTTTCTGATGGAGGACCCAACCCTTAATTCTGACGTGATCTGTGTTCCTAGTATTGTTTTCTTTACTGAATTGCCACAATTTCCCATTGAACACTATTACTGGACATAGAAGGATCATGACGTATCCCAGTGGACCATCTAAGTTGCAGACATGATGCTCTTTTCCCTCCCTTGTGCAGCAGCAACCTGATTTTCTCTGGGTAACCAGGACCAATCTTCCCTGATAGTAAAGTGAACATATTCTTTGCCAAAATGCCAGTGAGAAATCTTTTTCTAACTTAACGAAACCATGACTGTGATGCCTGGAGGAAGCATTTACTTCATAAGGATTGGGACTTCCAAAGCTACCTAACTCAAGTTTATGGATTATGAACAAAAATTTCTCAAATGACTTTATTAGGTATGAGAGACCATAAGTGGAAGCACTTCTGCTCCTTGGCTCCTGGAAGCGCACATTTTGGCTATGAGAAAGACAGCACCATATATTCGTTGCAACATTAAAGCATATGCCACGTGTTGTAGTATAGCACTCCCACTTCGCAGAGTAAAGAAAATACAGAGGCAGATTCACCATATATCCTTACATCAGCATTGCAGGTTACCTCCTCAAGGGATCTGCTGCCCCACTCTCAATAAGGGACTCAGGATCTGTGAGTTGGAGTAGGTCTAGGAATTGAATATGAGGCCATTAATTCTCACTTTGGCAACTGAAGTCAAATTTCTGCCCACTAAACATAGACTTTTTCCACACATGAGAAGCAACACCTCACTAAACTGCACATCTATTTTCATCTGTAGAGATTCCATGATCAATGAGTCATTGCCACAAGTCCCGGTGGGTCAAACATTCTGATTACCACTCCATCACTGCAGCTTATTAAGATAATTGCACTCATCTTGTTTCTGCTGGTTAAGCAGTGACATGTGGCCTCTACCACTCTGTGATCCCATTATTCCATTGAAATCTAGGACTCCAGTGCCAATGCATTATCTCCTACTATCATCTCAGCATGCAGAGAACAGCCATTGCAAACACTGTCGTTTTTCCCAGCCGATACATTTCTGAATGCTCAGGTGAAGGGATTTTCTTCTCAGGGACATATGTAGTGGGTGGCTGAATGAATTATATGTAACAGATTCATCCCAACATTTATATTTTCCTGATTTTAGGACTTCTTTCACTAAAATATTCCAGGGAGGCTCCAAATTTATTCATCATTGACTCTAGATAACCATTGAGTCTAGTCTTCCATTCAGTATTTTTACATCATTCCCAGATGGTTGACCCAACACATTAAATCTAAAACTCAAGTAAATGCAACATATAGATAAATTT
Organism: Rhinopithecus bieti; assembly: GCF_001698545.2. NCBI lineage: Eukaryota > Metazoa > Chordata > Mammalia > Primates > Cercopithecidae > Rhinopithecus > Rhinopithecus bieti. Next base: position 835,194 of record NW_016811928.1, read on the forward strand.
ATCCCAATATAATCTTATATTTTTCCTCCTTGGCTCAATACTTTTTGAAGCTACTTATATGTGCTACATAAACTCCTGTTGGTAAAACCTGGCAAGGTCATGAAATTCTTTGAGTACAGTCTATTTCCTTCATAACCAGGTATTGTACAGTCCCTGTCTGTGCTCTCCTGTGTACCCCATTCTATTATTGAATGACTGTGTGGCTTTGGACAAGTCACTCCATGTTTTTGAGATTCTTCTTTAAAATGAAGGTAATAATACCTACCCATAGGGTTGGTGCAGGGATCAAATAGGCAATGTAAGTAGATAGTTAACAGCACACAGCCTAGGACAAAAGAAGCTAGCTTTTTACCCCCTCTAAGGAAAACTTTGAACCATATTCCCAGATACAGTANTTTCCAGATTTACCAGAAAAAGACAAATGCATCATAAATTGATATTTTAATTACTCATGAGTGGGACTGATGCTGAGCCTTGAGTATACTTAACAGGTTTTGTTTTTCATGAAAGCTTTCATTTCCGTTGACATTGGCAATCAGCTTATGAATCTTAGCTCCAGTGCGGTAATTATGTCAAACTCAGCTTAGGAGGGTAAAATGTTCAGTGGAGAGCAGTTGCCCTTGTTCAGAAGGAAAAGCACAAAAAGGATAAATGATTACTTATCAAATTTATTCTACTTGGAAAATGACAAAGTTCTTATAAAGGCATAGAAATAAAACTACTCTTAGAAACCTCATTTCCACCTGGTATGAAAGAAGTATATAGAGGAATAATAAAATCCCATAGAAAATTCACTTACTCACTAGCATACTTGACTCTCTATTGCCTTGGAAGAAAGTGTAAACATGCTGCCTCTCCACATGCTTTAATTTATACTAATATTTTCCAATTAAGTTGTTGGGGAACGCCCTTTTAAAAGCTGATGCATTCAGGGCTTGCTTGCCATCTACTTGTGATGTCAATGCTAATTGCTTTAAGAACCTAAAGTTTGGAAAAATGACCATATTTCTGCATTGCAGAGGCCATATCCATTCTTTTGGGAAGCAACTTTTTTAATAGCAAAAATGGTGCAATGTATAAACACATAATCTAGAGTCATCTATTAGAAATTCATTTGTTCCAAATACTTCTCCCGATATGTAACACTGAGATACCAAATAACCATTCCGTGATGTGCTTCAAAAATGTACCAGATGTATTCCTCCATTCTTGTGGGAACCTGTGGATTAGCCTTCCCACATGAGCTATCCCTATGCAAGAAGATAATTTCCTCCTACTTTTCCCTTGGCTCTGTTGCAATTTGCAGGACATTATGGGAAATTTGCCACAATATGTGGGACATTTTGGTCTCCTGCTGGAATTTTGCAAGCATTCATTGTCACGGTTTGAAGTACAGATCAAGATATTTGTTTCATATGGTGAGACCTAACATAACACTTCATGAGAGGACTAAGAGCTTGCCTGTCTTTTCCAAAGTCATTAGAACTTACAGTATAACCCATTTATTTAGGCAAAATGCAGAAGAAGAAAGCTTAACCACTAGCTACAGATTATCCCTGCTGATGTAACAGCGCTGGAGACTGCAACATCTTATTTTCGCACTGCCAGGGAGGGGAAGGAGCTGGACAAAACCCATTGAAAAATGGGTTCTCCTCTTAAGTTTAAACTCTGCCATTCTGTTTGCTCTGAGCACTACAGAAGTTTGAGCAGCAAATCATTGTTCTTGTATTTTATTCCTCCTGTAGGCCTGGTAGACCAGAAGCAGAAAATTAATTACTTTTAAACAAGAACGTGAATTGTTTATATAACCTAGGTTCTATTTAGTCAAGGGAGAACCTATTTTAAATCAAATGTCTCTTGAAAACAATGACTCAGTTTAGGAGGAGAAATGTGTTATGAACTTGAAAATATAGAAATCTCAATTTCATAAAGCCCAAAATTTGAAAAAAAAAAAAAAAAAGGTCATAGAAGTTTTAAAAAGCATTCATCATTCATTTCAAGTGTTTCTATAATTTCTGTGTGTTGATTTTTGCAAAATATAAAAACTATATCAACATATAAGAAAGTCTCTTGTGTGTGTCTAAAAGAAAGTACCCAGTAAAGATACTGTAATTGATTTGAC
>NW_016811928.1:841085-849248 GCF_001698545.2 Rhinopithecus bieti
GTGATCCGCCCGCCTCGGCCTCCCCAAGTGCTGGGATTACAGGTGTGAGCCACCGCACCCAGCTCAAATTGCAATTTCAAAATCAGATCTACCTTTAGTGACCCATCATCATATTTAGCACCTTTAGATATTCTCTAATTTTCTATAGTATCAGGTCACTAGTCATTCACCGCAAAAAGGTCTGGGATGCTCTCTTCCTTGGAAAAGTTCTGAATAGCAGGTCTCCCTATAGGCTACTAGCCAGCTGTCAGTTGTCTTCTGAGATAGTTTTGAGCTTCAAGAGCAAGTTTTGACCAAGTTTAACAAGTTCCACAATCTTGAAATGCAAAAACAACTACACATACAACTTCAGGCCTTTTATTATATTAGCATGAATGTCAAAAGAAAAATGCATTTTCAATATTTAGAAGATGAAAAGATAAAATGATTTCACTCACCTAGAATAATTTAAGTGGGTAACTAAGCCTTATCTATCATGAACATGAACTAAATTTTTTCTCCTTTGACATACTTAAATAAATTTATAATTTTAAAATAGACATATTTCACAATAAAACCTCTTCCTTTTACATTTCACACAGTAACTACTTAATAGATATAGTTTAACAGTTCAAATAAAAGAATATTTTTAGAGTTCTAAGTCTAGAGTAACAACTTTAAATAATTTACTTACATTCACTATGTGTTTCTCATGCATTGTATATAATATCATTGGTCAAACTGTGCATAGGGACTTTCAGGGAACTTAAAGGCACAGGAATAAGGACAATATAAGGAGTACATTAGGAGAATGTTTACTCCAGTTGTAATTGACCTCATAACTGGTCTGTGAAAGAGTGAAATAATCAGGAGTGGGTTATTTAAGGCCATTCCTAATCTGAACATGTTTCTAGTTTTATACTTATATATATCTAGATGGAAATGACACAGAGGAATAAAGAAGAAACTCAAAGCTAATTCAGAAGTGCTAGTTTTGACTATAACCCAAACTTTGGTTTACAAGGGAGATTACGCTGAATAGAAATTAACTTCCCATTTAATAGGGGAAAATACATTTTAAAAGTATATTTGAGGCCCTGCTTTTGAAAAGGACAATATTATATGAATCTTACAAATAATAATTGACCCAATAAATATATTGGAAGCAAGTACATATGGATAAAATTTACTTGACATCATTTAAAAATAATTAAGGGAGGAGAAATACTTGAGATAGAAAGCATTTGGGATTTTATTGAAAACAAGTCGTTTGTAAAATAACTGGAGATGCTTAATGAGCTTAAAATGTGGGTGTGTTGGCACATCTTCCTTTTGGATTAATAAACTGTTCATTACTAGAGCCTGGTGGGTATACATTCCTCAGATCTAGGATCACTATGATTCAAGAAAGAACTCTGGGATCAACCATGGACTGCATCCACAATGTGCTTAGGTACTGGAAAATCCTGGGAATACAGGAGTTGCAGGAATAAATGATCATAGCAAAAGCATCTTAATATAAAGATATGGTTTCTCTCATGAGTTGACTTGGCCTTAGAAATAATCAGTATGAGAGAAATGGCTTTGAACTTTGGACTTACAATCAAAGCTAAATTCTTTCTCTAGTGTTCCAAATGATTTTTAAATGTACCTATCCTGTTGGAATAATCTGTAATTATTAGAAAATAGTTTCAAGGGTTTAAAAACAGTGATACAGAAACCAAAGGCCACAGACTCTTGCCTACTTCTGTGCCAATAATTCTACAAAATGCTTGTGACTGCAGGAATTCTTTTCATGAACATGGGGTCCAAAGAGTTTACCCAGCAAAAACTGATTAAAAAAAAAATAACCAAAGAAAATATAATAACTTCCCAGCACAAAAGACTAGTAACACAAACCTTCCTTTAGAACACACTTGAATATCAAATTTTCCATGCACAAAAAGCATTTTGTAGGTCTGAAGGTATGTCTGCAATAATAATTGTTTGGGGCAACCCTTAGAAATCATTTGGCATTTTACCTAATCTGACACCATTAAAATATTTTAAAACAACTAACTGTCCAACCCAAAACAAATACTAAATGCATTTGTAGTTGATAAAGTAAAGGGTCAGTGCAAGTGGGAGAAGGAAAATGTACAGCAAGAGGAGTAGGCCTTGAGAGATGGGTAGGATTTGGAGAGGCAAAAAGATGAAAAAGAAAGTAAGACACAGGACAAAGCGTGAAGAACAAGAATCAAAGCACAAGATTGAGCTTGCTGGGGGAGAGAGATTAACCTGACCAGGGTGAAGGATGTTTTTGGGGAATCTGTGAGACACAAGGATGAATAAACTGTAAGCAGACTATATAAGGTCTTTGAAGCTGAGCAGATTACTCGCTGTTGGTGGGAATGTAAATTAGTTCAGCCACTGAGGAAAGTAGTTGCCAGATTTCTCAAAGAACTTAAAACAGAACTATCATTTGACCCAGCAATCTCATTACTGGGTATATAACCAAAGGAAAATAAAGTCCTTCAACGCAAAGGTATATGCACACATATGATCATCAGAACACTATTCATAACAGCAAAGAGATGAAGTTAACCTAGGTGCCCATTAACAGTAGACTGGACAGAGAAAATGTAGTAGTAGTACATATACACCATGGAAAACTATGTAGCCATAAAAAAATGGAATTGTGTCCTTTGCAACAACATGGATGCAGCCAGAGGCCATTATCCTAAGTGAATTAATGCAGAAACAGAAAACCAAATACCATGTGTTCTCACTTATAAGTGGGAGCTAAACACTGGGTACACAGGGACATAAAGATGGGCACGACAGATACTTGGGATAACTAGAGGGAGAAGAGACAGAGGAGAGCAAGGGCTGAAAAACGACCTATTGGGTGTTATACTCACCACCTTGGTGATAGAATCATTTACACCCCTAATCTCAGCACCATGCAATGTACTCATGTAGCAAACTTGTACATGTATCCCCCAAATCTAAAATAAAAGGTGAAATTACAGAAAAGAAAGCTGAGTAGAAAAGGTACGCAATAAGGTAACAGAAGAAGATGACAGGTTTTGAGTTCAGAAATGTTATGATGGAATGATGTTTTAGAATTATTAGTGTAGAGGTACAAGTATGTGGAACAGATTACAGTAAATAAACACTTGAAGGAAAATGACCTAGGGTGTTATTGCAGAATTACACTCATAAGGTGATTAGTAACTGCAATGGTGTGCTAGCAGTCACCAAAGCCAATGGAGCAGGATATGTCACCAGAGTGTCAAAGGTCAACATAGTCAACTAATAGGGAATGATCAAAGCATTATATAATGGAAAAAAACATAAATTGTGGATTCAGTTAAAAGTCACATAATCTCTTTGAAGTCTTTATTTCCACATCTGTAAAATAGGCATAGAAATATTTACTATGTAGAGTAGTTGTAAGAAATAAGATAATGTGTATGAAGCACCTGACAAGAAATAATACAGTTTTATTATTAATAGTCTATAGATTTTAACAAAATGTGGTTTTTTTTTTAATTTCCCATCTTGGCCAGAAGTGATTGTAATGATCCTCTGTTGCTGATTCCAGGTATACTCCAGTAGAAAGAACTGAATTATGGGGTCCCATTTGATGAATACTTTTAATTGTCACTTGCAAAAATGCATATTATTTTCTATTCTCGTTACCCCTTTCAAATCAATGGCTGCAAAGAAAGTAAGAAGTTGGCAGAATGAACCAAACAGATGCAATTTCAAGGACATCTGGACAGAGACAATTGAAGAAAACTAAATTTCTACAATGGATTCGTTTTTGCTCGAACTCCAAGTATTCCTGCTGTTTTATGTATTTCTTACAAAGATAATAGATACTGCTGCTTTTCTGTTGTCACTAAATTCTTTTTTTATGCATTTATTATTATTATTATTATTACTATTGTTATTATTATTATACTTTAAGTTCTAGGGTACATGTGCATAACGTGCAGGTTTGTTACATATGTATACTTGTGCCATGTTGGTGTGCTGCACCCATCAACTCATCAGCACCCATCAACTCGTCATTTACATCAGGCATAATTCCCAACGCAATCCCTCCCCTTTCCCCCCTTCCCCCTCCCCATGATAGGCCCCAGTGTGTGATGTTCCCCTTCCNCATCATTCATTTCAAGTGTTTCTATAATCTGTGTGTTGATTTTGCAAAATAAAAACTATATCAACATATAAGAAAGTCTCTTGTGTGTGTCTAAAAGAAAGTACCCAGTAAAGATACTGTAATTGATTTGACCAATTCCAAGTCATTACCTTGGGCCAGTCATTATATTGCCAGTACAGTGGTAACCCTAGAGACATCTATTATTAGAGATAATCACAATTTTAAAAAATGAAAATCCTGCCAAATTATCACAGTGGGCTTCACAATAGGAATGTCTTTGAAAAGAGGGGGAAAAACTACTGAAATTCCAACTGAGATTTTTTTTTCAATCTCAACAGTAAAGAAACAAAACCTTATACACATTGAAGGCAGCTCCAAATTTCTCTAAACCATTGTATAAAATAGTTATTTATTTTTTTTCTCACCTCACTCTCCTCAGCCATCAACCCAGCCCAGTCTGTCTTTTGCAGCCCTTCTTCCCCTCCCCAACACACACACAAACACATATAGTATGTGGAAGCAGTTTCCGCTGAGGTAACCAATGATTAAAATGACACTAAATATAATTGGCACATTTTTAGTCCTCATCTTACTTGGCCTCTAAAACACCATAGGCAACCTTTTACTACTCTCTTCTTGAAACATCCGCTTCCCTTGGATTCCCTAACATGTCACTTTCTTGGTTTCCCTTCTACTCTGGCCACTCTTTGCTGGCTGATTCTCTTCTCCCTGGGCATTAGTGTCGAAGTTACATCATCTTCTCTTTTTACTATATATTCTCTTCCTAGACCATCTCTTCAAAGCTCTTGCAATTTCTAAAAAGATAAATCACAAACTTTACTCTTAGTCCAGACGTCCCATTTCAGCTCAACAACTTGCCTTGAAATTTTCACTTGGCTGTCTTACAGAATTACATGTTTAAAATATGCAGAACTGATCTCATATTCTCAATCCTGAATTTGGTTTTCTCCAAATGCTTCATGATGGCACCACATCGACCCAGTTGTGCAAGCTAGAAATGTATGAGCCATTTTTAACAGTTCTCTTCACCAATTTTTCCCTACTTAATCAATCCATCAGAAACTCCTATAAGATTTCCCCCAATTTTTCACTGAATTCATCCATTTCAGTTCGTCTCTGATGTCACTATTCTCATTCAAGCTACTATTTTATCTTATCTGGACCATTAAAATAGTCTCAAAATTGAGCTTTTCACTTCTAAACTTGCCACATCCAAACTAAAGCTCCACTAAAACCACAGTAAAGTAAATAAACAAATAAATAAATGTGCTAATATCACCCAGTGCATAAAACACTTCAGCAGTTTGGCTCTTAGATGAAGACCAAGTCTGTTCATGGTTTCTCCTCTACACATCTCATTAGTGTGTCTACTGCATGCTCCCTCTCCTACTGTCTGCTTCTGCCATGCCTACCTTTCTTTTAGTTCCTCTAACATGCCATGTTCCCTCTTGTTTCACATGATGCTCCCTCTGTTGAACAGTTCTTCCCTCCTGCCTCTGTCAGTCACCTCCAATGTCACTTCCTCAGAGAAGCCTTCTGTGAATTTTCTGACTTGGTCAAATTCCCCATAACATGATCTCATAACTCCCTGTACCTCTAATTTGTGGCACTTATTACAGTTATAATATGAAGGTTATCTGTGCAGTCATAAGATTTGTGTACACAAGCAATAAGTTCCATTGAAGGGTCTCTTTTACTCACCATGGTATTCCTGCCTCAGCTTATTATAGATGTTAAATCAACAGAATTAATTAATTAATGACATATTCTGGAAACTCTTACTAAATGTAGATACTCACTGAAAATATTGATCAGCCAAAGAACTACTACTTAGATGACCATAGACCCTGACATTCATAAACAATGAGGCTAATGATGTTGATAACAATTAAAGTCAAGATAGGGACAATGATAATGCTTATGGTAACGGTGATATTAGCTAATACTCAATGAGCTTTGCTTGACACATAGACTAAGTGTCAGTGTAATCCTCATAATACCCTAAAAAGTAAATATTTCAGTCCCCTTTAAAATTCAGAGATGAAGGTGACGTGTGCAATTACAATCATTAAAATGTAATGACCCTCTCAAGTATGTTTTCATTATTTTTATCTGTGAGGTAGCAATGTATTTCTAACTTTCTTTCAATCCAATAATGCCAAACTTTATATATTTAGTACCCTTGGGGAAAATTGCCAGCCTTTAGCAACAAGCTTATTAACAAACATTTCCATAATTTAAGTGCATTGTTGCTCATAATCAGTAAGTGAAACTTTGTTTTTTGGAATTGCAAACGTATTTAGAATGTAATGCATCCAGAAAACTAAAATGTCACTTGACTTAAATTTTTGCTTTCTTACTACAGTGTTCTTTCTAAAACATTACTAACTTCTTGCTCAGGTTAAACAAAACAAAAAATGAAAACAACAAAACAAATAAAAGAGGTTTAATTTTTTAACAACATTAAAATAGAAATTCTACTCCTAGTGTAGAAAATAGGACTGCACAAACTTTCATAACAGATCTTCTATAAAGGAAAGGTGAATTTATCATGACTATTTTACTTATCTCTAATAAATGTTTTCATATTTATTCCAAAATAAACTAAAAACATAAATTCAAAACATCCTGCAACAATATAAAATGTACCAATAAAATAAACCACCACAAATAATAATTATTATTTTCTTATACACTCACCTTCATAGACCTCTTACACTTTATGGTAGAGCTACCATACAGTAAAGCTGTATAAGTACTAATGAACTGAAGCCATGATTTCTTGATATAAAATAAACTAATGGTTATTATGCTTTTTCCATGTCAGAAAATATTTCTCCATCTCTGACCAACAGTCCATTATAATATTCATTTATCTGAGATATTAGGCTCAAAATTGGGCTCAGGTATATAAATTATCTTACCTTCTGTCACCTACATTTTTAGAATATATAATTTACCATATAAACTATTTGGATAAACCTGTGAAAATGACAACTGATCCTGTTTTAAGAAATGTGTCACTCTGTTTCACAAGAAGTCATGCAATACTGAGACCTAATGATGGTTTTACAACTGTTTTCCAGCATATTTTTACATTGCATGCATTTTCACTTCCAGCCATGAATCCAGTACTTAACAAGACATAAAATTAATAATTCAGCTGAACATGTTTAACCAGGTAATGCAATCACATGCTAACTCCTCAGATGAATAAGCTGTATTTTATTTTGTAGGCAGAGCTTTTTAAGTCATCTGATACTATGACGAAGGCAACTGGGATTGTAATGCACCAGAAAATACAGAAGATACACACCTCAGAAGTGCTTTTTCTTCTGTGCCCTAAACGGAGGAAAGGGAGGAATCTGGGGTGGGGGGATGGCAAGCTGACACTCCATACACAACTTGTTCCATTGTATCTCATTATTACAGCACATATGGCTTGTACCATACTGATATGAGATCCCTCCAACACATAGGAATAAGCAGAAAAAGTGAGGAATTAAGTGTTAGCCTTCACTTTTAGTTTCCCAGCTTTGGAGGTTTATCTAAGAGTATTATTTAGAAGTTGTTAATTTCCTTTTATAACATTTTTTTTTTTTTTTTTTTTTTAATGGAAGAAATTCCTCATAGAAGTGTAAAGAAGATGGGATGATACACTGGAAAGGTTCTAAAGATGTGTAAATACATATTTGTGGACTTTTTGAAATCCAGATCCTACAAATACTCGAGGACTTTGAAACATATTATTGATCCAATTGTTTGTACTGAAAATATATTTTTTATTTTGGAATATTAGACTCTGCTTTTAAAATACAAATTGGATAGTCTAAGTAATGCTATTTACCTAGTAGGTTATAACGATTTCACCAATCTAAATATCTATATAATTTGTGTATACATATTTAGAATATATTTTGAGACTTTGGCATAACAAAAATCTTTATGCAAAGCCCTTCCTAAGTGCAGGCGGAAATCAAATTGCAATTTCTTTTTTTTTTTTTTTTTTTTTT
>NW_016811928.1:850819-873034 GCF_001698545.2 Rhinopithecus bieti
GCTTAAAGCGCAGTATTGGGGGGGGAGTTACCCGATTTTCCATGTGTTGTGCGTCTCAGTTCCCCTGGCTAGGAAAAGGGATTCCCTTCCCCTTGCGCTCCCCAGGTGAGGCGATGCCTCGCCCTGCTTCAGCTCTCGCTAGTCGGACTGCAGCAGCTGACCAGCATGGATTGTCCAGCACTCCCTAGTGAGATGAACCCAGTACCTCAGTTGAAAATGCAGAAATCACCGGTCTTCTGTGTCGCTCACGCTGGGAGTTGGAGACTGGAGCTGTTCCTATTCGGCCATCTTGCTCCGCCCCCCGTCACTAAATTCTTTATGTTCATGTAAATAGGCTGTGAACCACATACAGAAAACAGCCTACCAAAAAGTCAAGTTCAAGCTAATCTTTATTGTTGGAGAGCTCTGATCTCCCATTTTGTGAGAGGACCAATCCTTCAATAGTTAGTATACAGATGTTTACCTTTACCTGAAATGCACACAGCTGAACCCCTAGTTCTGTCAGTGTTTCAGAAACCAATGTGATTGTCCTCCAAAAAATTTAAATGGAATTTATGGATTTCTCTATGTGACAACATCTCTATCAGAAAGGCATACTAAAGTTGTCGCTTATAAAACTGGCAGTTCATTACCATCTGAATTTCAAGGAAGAGAGGAGAGAGAAGAGATGATATTGTAGATATGACAATGCCTTAAAATTTGCTTATGTTCATGTGGTTTTAAAATTTGCAATTGTGTTGTGTTTTTCAACAAGGTTTTTACGTGTAACTTTTATGAGTTACAGTTCTGTTAACTACAACAGAATTGAAAATATAAAATATTTCCACTACCCCATAAGTTTCCTTGTGCCTCCTTCATACATCTTCCTCTGTTCCCAACCCCAAGCATACCCCTCAGTGATATTTGTCTCAACAGATTTTTCTTTCCTGAATATTATCTTATGTAATTATCATACTGTAATAATACAGTATGCTTGCTTTTGGATCTGGCTTTTTTCACTGGACATGATGCTTTTGAGATTCATCCATGTCGTTGCATGAATTGGCAGTTTGTTCTCTTTTTTGCTATGTAATATTTCATTGTGTGGTTGTACCACAGTTTATTCACACTTTCAGCAGTTAATAGACATTTAGGTAGTTTACAGTTTGGGAGAGTTATGAATGAAGCTACTCTAAATATTCACATAGAGTTTTGTGTCAACAAATACTTCTGTTTCTTTGGGGTAAATACCTTGGAGTGGGATTGCTAAGTCAAGTAACAGGCAGAGGTGTAATGTTATAAGAAAACGCAAAAATTTTATAACAAGCTCCAAAGTGGGGTATAACATTTTGAATTCCTACAAGCAATGTATTAGAGTTCCAATTGTTCTACATCCTTGTAAGCATCAGTACAATTTTTTAAAACTCTTATCCTTCTTTAATAGGCATATAGTGGTGTATCATTGGTCTTGTTTTGCATTTGTCTATTGACTCATGATGCTGAACATCTATTCATATGTGTATTTACCATGTGTATTGCCTCTTTGGTGAATTGTTCAAATCGTTTGCCTTTTTTATTTGGTTGATTTTTAAATTATTGAGTTGTAAGAATTCTTGTACATGAGAATTCTGGATACAAACCCATTACTAAATAAGAGTTTTACAAGTACCTTTTTCTCAGTGTGTGACTTGTCTTTTATTTTCTTGACATCATGTTTTGAACAGCAAAAGTTTTTAGTTTTTATGATTTCTGCCTTTTGGGTATTGTCTAAGAAATATTTGGTTGGATGCAGTGGTTCATGTCTGTAATCCCAAGCACATTGGGAGACCAAGGTGGAAGGAGTTCAAGACCAGCCTGGGCAACATAGTGAGACTCCATTTATAAATATAAAAAATACATATATATATATTTATTATCTATATATGTACAAAAGAAACATTTACTTTGCCCAGCATCACAAAGATCTCTTTTTCTATGTTTTCTTCTAGAAATTTTATAGTTTTGGATTGTGCTATTAGGTCTAGAATCATGTCTAGTTAATTTCTATAAATGAAGTAAGGAATGGACTAACATTAATTTCCAGCACTTTATGGGGTGTTGCAGTGCCATATATTAAAAAGACTATCCTTTCTTCATGGCGTTATCTTGGCACCTATGTCTACAAACAATTGACTATATATATATGAGCCTATTTCTGGAGTCTCCATAGTGTTCTATTGATCTATATGTCTGACTTTTCAACAAAACCATACTTGCTAATTTCTATAACATTATGGTTAGATTTCAAGTGAGGAAGTAAAAGTTATTCAGCTTTTAGGTTTATTGGCTTTCTTTATTGTTTCTCTGTTCTTATCTTTACTATTATATTTCTTCTGTTAACTTGGGTTTGATTTGCTCTTCTTTTCCTAGTTCCTTTAGGTGAAGCTTACATTTCTGTTTTGAAACCTCTCGATTTCTAATCCAAGCATTTAAGGCTACAAATTTCCCTCTCATCACTGCTTTGATTCTGTCCCATAAATTCTGATATGTTGTTTTCATTTTCATTCAATTCATAACTTACTCAAAACTGCTTTGACTATTCTAAGTCCTTTACTTTTTCATATACATTTTAGAATCAACCTGTTGTCTTTATGCAAATTCCTGTGAAGGTTTTTATTAGGATTGTTTTGAGCCGCTAGAGCAAGCTGGGGAGAATGACATGATAACAATATGAAGCCTTCCATCTATGAACACGCTATAACTCTCCATTTATTTCTATCTTGTTTAAGTTTTCTCAACTGTATTGTAATTTTCAGCATGCAAATAAACATGCTTTAGCTTTATCCATACATTTTCATGGTTGTCAAAATTACTGTAAATGGTACTGCTTTTAAAAATTTTTAATTTCTAACTTTTCTTCAGAGTATAAAGAAATACAATAAATTTTGTACTCTGACACCTTGTTAAACTCACGGATTAGTTTTATGGTTGGAAGTGTTTTGATAGACTAATTGAAAATTGAGGGGTTTTTTATTTGAACAATATTTTCAAGTAGAAATGATTTTATTTCTTCTTATTTACTCTATATGTTACTCCTTTTACTTGCTTTACTGCACTGGCTAGGAATTCCAGTATCATGTTAAATATAAGTAATAAAAATGAGCATCCTTAACTTATTTCTGAACTTAAGGGTAAAGAATTCAGTCTTTCATTATTAGGTATTATATTAACTATAGTTTTCATAGATGCCTATTAAGAGATTGAGTACATATCATTCTATTCCCAGTTTCCTGAGGGTTTTATAATGTGTGAATGTTGAATTTAATGAAACAGTTTTTCTGTATCTATTGAGATGAGCAGATTGTTTCTATTGTTCAGGCAGTTGATATGGTAAATTGATTGATGTTTGAAATGTGAAATGAACTTCCTTCCTACTGGATCATGATATATTATCATTTTTTATATGTGGCTAGATTTAATTTCCAAGTTTTGTTAAGGACTTCTGTGTTTATGTTGATATAAGATATATTCTGTAGTAGTGTGTTTTCTTGTTTTGTCCTTTTCAAGCATTGTTGTCAAAGATAATGCTGGCCCCACAAAATGAGTTGGGAAGATTTCCCATTCTTAAATTTTCTCAAAATTTTTAAGTAAACATTGTATTATATCTTCCTAAAATGTTTAGTAGATGATAGTTTGGCTGTGTCCACACCCAAATCTCATCTTGAACTGTAGCTCCCATAATCCCCACATGTCATGGGAGGGACACGGTGGGAGGTATTTGAATTGAATCATGGGGGCAGGTTTTTCCCATGCTGTTTTCATGATAGTGTATCAGTCTCACAAGATCTGATGCTTTATAAAAGGGAGTTCCCCTGCACATGCTACCTTGCCTGCCACCATGTAAGATGTGCCTTTGCTCCTCCTTTGTCTTCCACCATGATTATGTGGAACTGTTAGTCCATTAAACCTCTTTTTCTTTATAAATTACTCAGTCTTGGGTATTTCTTCATAGCAGTATAAAAATGGACTAAAACAGTAGACTTCAACAAAACTCTCAGAAATTGACATTTTCTTTTTGGGGCAGTTTTAGCAATAAATTTAATTTCTTTAATAGTTACAGACACATCAAAATTATCTCTTCTCAAGTAAACTTTGGCAGTTAATGTCTGAAAAATTTGTACATTTTATCACTTTATTTAAATTAACAAACTTACTGACATGAAATTGTTCATAATATCCCTTGCTGTCCTCTTAAAGTCTAAATTATCTATAGTGATGTTCTTTCATTCCTATTACTGGTAATTTTTCTCTTGTCTCTATATTTCTTGATAAGTCTGCCTACAGGTTTATAATATTTGTTCTCCTTTTCAGAAAACCAGCTCTTCAGTTTACTGGCATTCTTTATTGCTTTTCTGTTATCTTTATTATTTTCTTTCTTCTGCTAACATTAGGTTTAATTTGCTCTTCTCTTCCTAGTTTCTTTAGGTCAAGCTTACATTTTTGTTTTGAAACTTCTCTTAGTTTCTAATCCAATCCTTTAAGAACTATGTTTCCTTCTTATCACTGCTTTGGATCTGTCCCACAAATTTTGACATGTTCTGTTTTAATTTTCATTCAATTCATAATATTTTCTAATTTCCCTTGTGACTCCCTCTTTAAGACATTTCTTTAGACATGTGGTGTTTAACTTTCAAATACTTGGGGAATGTTCTATCTAACATTCTCTTGCTGATTTCTAGTTTAATTCCACTATGGTCAGAGAATCTGCTCTGTGTAATTTCAGCTCTTTTCAATGGATTAAAATTTGTTTTATGGCCCACAATATGGTCTATACATCCAGTTGTAAAGAATGCATATTCTGCTGTTATTAGGTACAATGTTCAAAAATGACTATTAAGCCAAATCAATTGATAGTGTTCCTAATGTCTTCTATCTCTTTATTGATATCCTATTTTTCTATCAATTATTGGGGAAAGAGTATTGACATCTCTAAATGAATATTTGTTTATTTCTCCTTTCAAGTCTATCAGTTTTTGCTTCATATGTTTAGATGCTCTACTATTAGGTAAATGTATATAGAGAATGGTGATGTCTTCTTAATGAATTGACCCCTTTACCATTATACAATGTTCCTTTTAATCCCTGATAATATTCCCTGCCTTGAAAAACACTTTATCTGATATTATTATAGCCATTGCAGCTTTCTTTTGATTGGGTTTCTCATAGTATTTTTCAATTCTTTAACTTTTAAATTATTTGTATCATTATCATTAAAGTGAGTTGTGAATAGCATATAACTGAGTCCTGTTGTTTTAACAATGTCTTTTAATGGAGTGCTTAGAGGATTTTCTTTTGATGCAATTATTGATATGGTTAGTTTAAAAACTTTCATTTTGTTAGTTGCATTGTTTGTCCAAATTGTTGTTTCCCTTTTCTCTCTCTTCCTGCTTTTCTGTATTAGCAAATTATTTTTCATTTTTTTTTAATCTCTATTAAATTATTTGTCATGCCTGTTTTAGGAGTTGCCATAGAATATCAATACAAATTTCTAACTCATCACTATCTACCTTTAAGTAATAATATACCATTTTTTTTAGTGTAAGAAACTTACAACAATGTACTTTCAATTCCTCCTTCCCATTCTTTGTGTTACATTGTCAAACATTTGATTTTTATATAATTTACGCATCCACAATACATTTTTAAATCATTACTATAGGCAGTCATTTATCTTCTAAAGTGAACAGATATTTTTAAAATCTTTTAAATTTACCTTGGTTTCTATCATTGCATCTGCTCTTTATTTTTTTGTGTAGACACAAGTTTCCATTTGGTATCATACTCTTAGAGAACTTATATACATTTCTGGTAGTACTGGCATGTTGGCAATAAATTCCTGAACTTCATCTTAGTGGAAAGTGTCTTTATTTCACCTTCATTTTTGAATGATATCTTCTCTGGGTATAAAATTCTGTGTTGACAGTTTCGTGAGGTTTTTTTTTTTTAATTAGTACTTTAAAGATGTTAATCCATTGGCTTTTGGTTTCCATAGTTTCTGACAAACACTCTGGTGTAATCCTTATCTTTGTTCCTCTGAATGTAATGTTTCTTTTCTCTCTAATTTTCTCTTTGGCTTTAGGCACATTCACTATAATGTGTCTGGGTATGGTTTGGTCTAGTTACATTCTATTTTGGTATGTACCCTGCTTGGCATTATTTAAGCTTTTCTATTTGTGGTTTGATCTCTTACTTTTTTAAAAAAAGAGTTCTTAGCCATTATCTTTTCAAATATACTTCCTTCCTCATTCCTTCTCTTTTCTCTGAGATGACAATTACACACACATTACACCACTTGATGTTGCGCAGACTTTAGATGCTCAGTTAAGTTTATTATTCATTCTTTTTTCTCTTTATGCTTCATTTTGAATACCTTCTGTTGTCCTTTCTTCAACTTCAGTATGTCTTCCCTTAGCTAGGTCCAGTCTAAAGATAAGACCATCAAAGTCATTTTTCATCTTGAATACCATGTGTTTTTGTTTGTTTGTTTGTTTTTTGCTCTCATTTTTTAGCATTCTCATTTGACCTTATTATTGATAGTTTCATTTTCTCTGCTAAAGTTCTCAACTATTCATGCATATTCTCCATGTGTTCTATGAGGCTTCTGACATATTGTCATTATTTTAAAATCCCTTTCTGATAGTTCAAACATCTGTGTTCTATCTAATTCTTGTTCTGTCAACTGTTTTCTCTCTTCACAATGGGTTGCTTTTTCTTGTTTTTTTTTTTGTTTGTTTGTTTGTTTTGTTTTTTTGAGGCGGAGTCTCACTCTGTCGCCCGGGTTGGAGTGCAGTGGCCGGATCTCAGCTCACTGCAAGCTCCGCCTCCCAGATTTACGCCATTCTCCTGCCTCAGCCTCCCGAGTAGCTGGGACTACATGCGCCTGCCACCTCGCCCAGCTAGTTTTTTTGTATTTTTAGTAGAGACGAGGTTTCACCATGTTAGCCAGGATGGTCTCGATCTCCTGACCTCATGATCCGCCTGTCTCAGCCTCCCAATTTCTTGTTTTGTGTGTGTGTGTGTCCTGTACTTTTTTTTTTTTTAATTGATTGTCAAACATTGTATCAAGAAGAATAGTCAAGAGTGTAGTCAATAAGATTTATGTTTGGAAATGTGCATCCCCCTTCTGCTACAAAGTGATTAGTGTGGGGAATTTCAGCCAATCTAGTCAAGATATGATTAGAGTTTGGGTAATTCTGTTCTCTCATTAACTTTCAGCCTAATGTGAAGACCTACACCACATATGGGTATCTCTCCCTGCCCTTGTTCCCTCCCTCAGTAGTAAACTGCTTTGTCCCTTATTATTCAACATCAAGCTGTGATGGGGATAGGGAAGTTCTCTCTTGTTTCAGTCCAGCCTCAGTTTTAGGCCCATGCCTGGGCCCTCTCAGCATTACTGCCCCACCTATCCATGGCAGCAATACTCTGCCTTGTATCTGTAGTTGGATGGGAGTTTTCCATCTCTCCTCTAAAAGTCCTAGATCTCTGATTGTTATACATACAGGATTCTGAGCCCAAGGCGGGTTTCTGCTGCTTTCCTGGGGATAGGACGTTTTATGTTTGTTTGTTTCCATTATCTCATTTCTAACAGCAATGGAATTTTGCTTGTTTCCTAAGAGATCATCTCCTATCCCTCCGTTCTTCTGCCCCCTCCCCAAGAAGCAGACAAGTTTTGCTTCCTCTTCTCCGCAGAAGAAATACTTGAACCTGAAAGATGGGCTTTACTGCTTTTTCCTTGGCAGGTTCTTTTCTTCATAGTAGAAAAGTGTCCAGGAAAGGAGATTTATATCTCCCTACCCCTGGTAGCCAATCACCTCCTTCACAACTAAAGCATTGAGCGGACTCTCTCCAGTTCTCTTCCTTTTTAACCAAATATTCTCCAAGCACCTAGCAGAGACCTATGCAGAAATGCTTCTGAATAGGTTAAATTCCCTTTGTGTGTCTGGGGCTCTATTGATTCCCAGATAAGGTTTTTCCAATGTGATAGTTTTTCTGAGGTGTCAGTTTGGCAAGCATAGAGTCTCCAGTTATTTAACCAACACTAATCTAGATCTAACACTAATTTAGATGCTGATGTAAAGGGAGTTTGCAGACATAAGTAAAATCTATAATCACTTAATTTAGATAAGAAAAAATATCTCAGATAATCTGGGTGGCCGACATAGTTCACTGGAAAGCCTTAAAAGCAAAACTGAGCTTCCCTGGAAAAAAAAGAAATTCTGCCTGTGGGCAGCAGCATAGGCCTCTGCCTGTGAGTTTCAGCCAGATCATAATCTTCTCTTTTCAGAAGGGCTGCCCTTTGGATTTTAGACTTGCTTAACTAGCTTCCTCAATCATACATTTCAGTTCATAGATAGATAGACAGATAGATACAGACATACATACATGCATACATACATACATAGACTCCCATTGATTCTGTTTCTGTGGTTGAACCTTGAGTGAGATAGTCCCTGATCTCAATAATCTTACATTAGGGACAGATAATGAATAGTAAATATGTCAAGAGGTGATAAATAATATAAGGCAAAGCTAAGTAAAGTGAAAGCACAGAGCAAGACATGGACCACCATTTTACACAGGGTGTCAAGGAAGGCTTCTGATGATGTGATCTTTGGGCAGAAACATGGATGAAGTGAGTAAGCAATGTCATATGTGTATTTGAGAGAAAAAGATTCCTAGAGGACAGCAAGTGCAAACTCATGAAGTGATCAAATACTTAGTTCATTTGGGGAAGAGAAGAAAGAGGATGATAATAGCATGGTTCAGATAAGACAAGCTCCTGGGGTGGATCATGAAGGGTTGGGAAGATGAGAGAAGGTTCTGGGTCTTCTTGTGAAATTCTGAAGGATTGTGAGAAGGCACAGGTTTTAAGTACCTGGTGGCTGTGTCGAAAACAGAATAGTTTGGGAGAAATGGAAGCAGGGAGACCAAATGGGAAGCTATAACAATGTTCCAGGAGAGGGGTGACGGCAGCTTGGGCAGAATAATAGGACTAAAGAATGCAAAAGTGGCCAGATTCTTGGTGTATCTCAAAAGTAGTTATGAGAAGTCTGCTGAGGGATTTGGATGAGGGTTGTGGGAAAAAGCAGAGACAAGGATGATGCTAACCATTTGGGCCCATGTCTTCCTTCCCTTGAGAGGCTTTTCCTGACTCCCCAAGTCTGGATTGGCTGTAAAGTAATCATCACATCATCCTGTATTTGCCTGTTAACTTTCTGAAATCCAGAGATTCAAGCTTCTCCTGGCTGTGTACTGTTTACATCTTGTTCACAGCTATATCCTCAGAACCTTGTACACTGCCTGACAGAGACTCAAAAACATGTACCTAATAAATGACGGGCTTCTTTAAATGTTTACAGCTTGTAATCAAGAAATTTTATCTTATAATTATATTAATCTCAACCTATTCATTTTATAATATATTAAATACAGTCCATTTCATTATCTTATTTTCATAAATTTAACTATTTTTATTTTCATAAATTTAACTATTTTTATTTTCACCATCCATTTTTTACCCCTTCCTCTTTATCTACTAAGGTGTTAATTCTTGTATACATATTTAGATAAGATATTTTTATATTATAGATATTAACTCAACTGTGATATCTATAGAAATATTTCTTGTTGTTTGTATTTCAATTTTGGTATTTTTTATGTACACAAGGGGCTTTTTCTCTTCACTGCTTTGAAATCAAATGTATTGATCATTTCTCTTAGGATTTTAAATTAAAAGCATTTTATACCTACACAACAAACACATATATCATGCTTTGAGTTTTATGTTTCAGGGTTTTTTTAATTATTCCTTTTGTTCTTCCTGGGATCTATTTTATATGTGATAGAAAAAGATTTACTAAGCTGATCTTTCTATAAAACAGCAAAGCAATTGAAAAGGACAGTGAGTTTTAACCTGAGAAATCTTCTTAACAGTCTCTCAAGGCCAAGGGTTGTGTATTCTCTGTGCTTTTTTCTTTTTTTTTAATGGTAACTCATGTTCTTATTGTTTCAGAAACTATAACAGCTATCCCTGCAGGCAATACTAAAATACGGAATAATGGCATTCTTTATTTTTAAAGTCATATCAATACATAGAAGATGTTTACTTCAATTGGTCTACTGAACTAACACTCCTGAAAGATTTAGAGTTTAAGCACAAACAGTATGTTAG
This sequence comes from Rhinopithecus bieti, assembly GCF_001698545.2. Lineage (NCBI taxonomy): Eukaryota > Metazoa > Chordata > Mammalia > Primates > Cercopithecidae > Rhinopithecus > Rhinopithecus bieti. The sequence goes on from NW_016811928.1 coordinate 861,009, forward strand.
TCTTTCTAAGTAACCTTCTGCATTTCCAAGGACTTCCAAACTGACAGAGCTAAAAGCACAAACTTCGTTTTGGTGTAACTATGTTTTGGGAGTAGGCAATTTCCAGGCATTCTTCTGTGTTCAGCAAAGATTATACTCATTCTACCTGTGACTTAAATAAAGGTTAATTCAATTATTTAATAGCATAACACTAGTCCACTGACATGTTCTTAATTTAGCACAGCCACAAATAAGTGAACAAGCTCGCCTACATTGTTTTACTGCCTGTCAAAAGTCAGCACAAATGAGCGAAGTAATAGTGGAGACAAAAAATATATAAACATAAGAAAATTTTTCAAACTTTAAAAACTAATAATAAATTGGAGGGCAAAGGTTGACTGCTATACCAAATGTGGAACTTTACATAGTTCACAGCCCTAAATCCCTAGGGTTACAGAAATCCCAAATACAACATAGTTTCTATTATTAGCACTTTCTATTTCTAATCCTGTTCAATTTCTGCCCTGTTAAAAATATGGAGATTTATAAAGCTAGTTTATAAGATCAGATGGTTTTCATGTGCCAGAATACTTTAAACTCCAACTCCAGGTTTTGGTTAAAAAAAATAAAATCCATAATTAACTTATCCTAATTTTTATCAAAATGAAAACATTTACTGAGGAAGGGAAGTGACTGAGAAATGTGCTGGAATTTCACCTTTGTCACTTTCATTTAAATCAAGTAAAAGAGCATCCATGTGGCTTTCAAAGGTACAAATAAAACATGTTAAGAATTTTAGCTGACTTCTTAATGACTGGATTTCTTCTTACATAATATTAACTTTGAACCATAAATCTACCTTACATGTTAGAATCTTGGCATCAGGGCACTCAGCAAAAGTTTAAATGTTCCCGCTCAGAGAATATCCTTTGGTAAAAGATCTAAGGAATGTTAAGTGACCATCAAGTGACCAAGTAAATCATCTGAGTATTCTATCTTGTACATTTCATAAGTACCTTAGTGCTTGGTTTAACATCCACCAAAGCAAACAGAAGGCTTAAGAAATGAACACATATATTTCATCTGAGAGAGGATAAAATATAAATTTTTAAGTTTAATAACCTTTAATAAAAGCACTTTATTTGGAATATTTAAATAAAAAACTAATTTAGCCATGTATTAGAAGTGATCATTTATGTAGTAGTTCAAAAGCTCCTTGTCCTTTAAAGCAAAAATAGTATAATTTATGAGAACAGACTATAGGCTGTACGTGTTGTCACCAAAACGCATCAGGTATTTTTACTGAATACATATCTTTTTTATGCTAGGGCTAGAAGACAACAGTTCTTTTTCTTGCCAAATTTGAGCATTTGGCTTTAAAATCATGATCCTATTCAGGTCATCAATGGGGAATATGTCAGTAAGAGTAAAATTCTGTTATGGTGCATTTTAGGTGGTTTATTTAAATGCATCTTCTGGTGCGCTAATACTATATTTTGCATCTAAAAAAGGAGTCATTTTAACAGTGAGCTTTAAAAAGCACACAAGTGTCCAGAATTCTTATCACCTCTATAACATCAGAGTGAAATGATAATTTTTAAATTATTTCTAGCTGCCAAAGTCCAGGTTCCCCTATCACTCACAAGCTGAAACACTCATGATAAATTTGAGAGACTCTAATAACTTTAAATCATTGTATACTGCACATGCTCAGAACCAATCACTTCCAAATTTGAGAGCATATAAAAATTTGAAGAGCTTCAATTATTTTAAATCACCATGTGCAGCGTAGAGAGAGATTTAAAATAGTTGTAGTGCCTCACATTTTTTAAGCACTTCAGTTTGGAAGAGAATCAAGCAGCATTCCGGCATGGAAGCTCAAGACACATCGGACTAGTTTAACACATCAGAACTAGAAATATATACCTAAAAACCAAGGAACTAGTTTTTTAAAATGAAGTTCTTGAAAGGTGGCGGGGCTGCAGGGGTTGGGGGTGGTCTTTGAAAAGCCAAATAAACACCTCATTCCAATTAGGAAACAGTATAGTGATTACCAGGCCAGGCCAGGCGAGAAAGATTTCAAATGATGTTTACAGAGCAAAGAGTGATTTTCTTAAAACTAAAAGCAGTGTGATAGATAAAGGAGACACAAAGCTAAAGAAATGTAAGAAGGTTCTGAAAGCACAGCAGGCAAATTCATGTACTCCTACAGATGAATTTTAACAGTAGTGGCATTTCCCTCACCACGGTTTTCCTTGCCTCAATCTTCCCAGCAAAGCTAACTTTCTGGTTCCCTCTTGGATGAATGATTGTACGGCCTCGTGTTTTACCAACACTCTTGCGCCACTTTCTCTGTATTCTCTTTGTTTGATTGTGGGAGAGGGTGAGCACTTTGACATTTTACACAGCTCAGAGTTCACTTTCGACATCCAAATCCTTAAAGAACTCAAAAATTATATCAGCACAATCAAGCTATTTAAAGATGGCCTTTCTTCAGCATTTTCCATCTTTTCATCTAAGTAAAAAGTGATGGTCTCTTCTGTTGCCTTTAGGTTTTCACGTATATTAGGCCTGGCACTGCCCAGAAAGCAGCATGCTCTTCATAATTCTGCGTCAGTGAAAACATAATGTCCTATAGTAAGGGAGAAAAGGGTAAAGGCAAAAAAAATGAAAGAAAAAGAGCCTGAAGGCACTGGAATAATTAAGCAAATGCAGTGACAGCTGTGGCAGGTCCTGGGCAGAACTGGCTCCACTGAGCTGAATTAATGACATCAACAGCCCAGTATCTCCATTAACAGTTGATCATTAATTATTACTCTCTGACAGTAAGAGCCTAAACCTTCTCAGGAGTGGCCTGTTATTAATCTACTTTACCTGCCCTGAACACCGGCACCTCAGTGCAGTTAGTGGGGCTGGTTTTTGTTTCTCTTTTTTTTTTTTTAACTTCAACAATTGCTTAATTTACTTGGATAGACAGTGATAACCATCAGATTATACAGTCTGTTTTGGATTACAGGGAGTTTCATGTCCTTTCATCTAAGATAGGAGGTAATCAACTGGAATCTGCAGCATTGACTTTTCTTTGTCATGTTTAGAAGGGTCAGGAGATACCATCTACCTCAAGAAATATGCAAGGCAGCAAGAAGTACATCATCCACTGTTGCCCCCTTACCTAGCTTTATGGGGACAAGAACTCAGATTTTCTCAGAATCCCATTCTTGGTTCTGTGATCAGTGGGTATAACTGTACTGTCCGTTCTAAAAGTTGTGCAACCAAAATGCTAACCCAAAACATAGAGAAGTTCAATTTTATGTATGTAGCATCAAATATTTGTCTCTCCAGATTCCAATCATCCTCCAGTCATTCTTTCTGTTTTACAATGAAAACTACTTGCAGTTTATCTTTTAAAAAGTAAAGATTCATCCTATTTGATATCTAAATATTTTTGGTGAACCTTTAAAACTTGTCAGAGCCTAGACCAATTAATAAACACACACACATAGATAATCTGTAACATTTCAGGAGAAGGATTAGAATTTTTTTTAAATTTAAATGGCTCTTAATGTCTAACAATGCCTCAATTTCCTGTCCAACAAAGATCTGTCCCTTCCCTGTGGCAGTATGTCTCGCTCACTGGTGAGGAAAAAAAGATGGGACATGCAAACACAGCTCATGTGTTAAGTACTCTCCTCACGGCAGCAGACCTTACAGTATTAGAGTGATAATTAACCTTTACCAAAGAAGACTTCATAGAAGTCCAATACATTAATTTGCTGATTGTTCTTTTCCTGCTAGAGACATAATCCAGAGTTCACTTCCTAGTCATAAACATAGACACAATATAACTTAATAGAGTGCCTACTCTGGCTAATGGCCCTCAATGCACTAAAAATCCCAGCGCTTCCAGGACTGTGTAGTGTATTTCCCAGGATACAGAGAGACTCTATGTATCCCTCCTCTTCAACAAGGAAACAATGATAGAATCAGACCGGACTAAGTTTCTGTGGGTTCTGTTTTCTGTAAGTCTCTGAGTCGGTACCAGTGTAGGCAGTTGAAAATTTTTCTAAAGTTATTGTGGTGAGAAATAAATAATAACAGATTAATATACAATCCACTCACTATGCACCACTTAATTATATTATGAGGACCCAATATTTATTTGTTTGTTGTTCCCTGCTTGCTATCCTAACCCTCAAAAGAGACTTTCTCCCACTCAGGTACAAACCTCTGTTCTCCTCCCTGTATACACAACATCTTATAGGTGAGTCCGCCACAGAAATCTTCCTAGGTTCTTTAGAAAACTCACATGGCTCACCAGGCCCCTTTATTGGAAACCATTACTCAGGAATCACCATTACTCAGAAATCACAGCATGTGCAATGAAGCCTCTGATTAATACAAGTTCTTGGTTATGCAGTACAATAAAATTATAAAAGGAAAGAAAAATGATTTAACTCTATGGACTTCAGTTCTCTTATCTGCAAAAGTACTACTAAAAAGTAACAGCATAGTTCCTTGTAAGTCTAAAGTTGAGATGTTTGTTAAGAAATGTGTATTTGCATAGCTAAGCCCAGAGTGGTGAAGAAATGACAAAGTAACCAAGACTAAATTCCATTTAATAAAAATTAAAACAAGACAAAACAATGAAAATCGTTGATGCACAAGGCAATTTTGAGATGAAGGAAAAACTCAGGGTTTCCTCGCCATATACTATCACTTTCTTTTTTGCCTCATGGGAATTATCATCATATGGCATCAATCTTTCCCATCAATTGACTAAGTAGCTCAGTTTCTTAGATTTTTCTCACTATATATACTTTGTAGTAATTTCCAGGATTTAACCCAATTTTACTTCATTTCAGTAATATGCTACTCCCTATAATCACCCCAACCAATGGCTCAAATACTCCCCCCATGGATTTTTCTGGTTTGATAGATTCAGATGTGCTCAATTTTGCAATAACTTTGTTATGACTTAACTCAAGCCATCTCTTTTAGTATCACTCTAAATAGATTCAAATCTAGATAATACCTTTTTTAAATCCCTTTTTCTCTTTTTCCCTTTCCCAAACCGTAACATTGTTGGCTTGGATACTTAAAACCTATTCTAGCAAACTGTCTTTAGCTAGTTACAGACATTACCTGTTGCCACTGCATACTCATTTTCTCTACCTGGTATCATTTGTGTCAGTTTTTTAATAATGTTCCTGACTCATAAGTCAAACTAAGTCACCCAAGCTCACTTGGGATCTCTAAATACTGGCTTCCAACAATTCTCTCACCATACAAAATCAACTCATATTTGAAAACCCTTAGTAAAAAGGAAATTAATGAACACAAAGCATTAATGTGCCTTCTGCATGATATTTATAGCAAAAGGAACCACATTTTCCATGGATGATCCTTAAAGGAAAAAGTTGCTATATTAAACACTCGCCTATTATAGTTTCTTATTAAATATTTTCCCGAATTTTTTTCATCTTATGCCACATTCACAATGACTCTTTAAAGAATTAAAATCTTGCATTTTGATTACCTCCTTTTTTACATTGAGCAAGAGATTACAGAGCAGATATTGTTTGACATTGAATCTCTGTTAACCATGTCCTCCACTGGAGCATAGTTGTACACATTGTTTCGGAGCTAACATAATGGGGAATATTTTCAAAGAGGGCTGTGTTTCAAGCCAGATGGTTTATCTGCTGAAACAATTCTCCCAGTAGAGAAATAGTGGCTGCACAGTTGCAGTAGTGTTCATAAGCCTAGTGCAGTAGATTCATTTGGCACCCACATTTTGGAGTCTAACAAAAGTGTGGTTTGTGTGAATCTCAGACTCAGACGTTCATAAGTGAAAAGGAGTTTTCTGCAATTGCACATTGTGCTTTATTGTAAAGGCAGCAGTGTGCTATATCAGAAACACAATATGTAAACATGATATACTTTTAAATATATATTACCGGTTTCATGCATACAATGCAAAGGAACAATACAAGGATAATTGCTTCAGAGATGATCACAGATTGGCACAAAAGAGCCAAGTTGCTATTACTTGTGTTGAAAACAAATGTATTATCAAAATTTAGGTCTGCCAAATCTATTAAAACTTGAAAGACAGGAAAAGACTAGACATCTATTGTATCTTGGGCTCTTGGCAAAGATCTACTGTTACCTATGAACATTCTATGAAATAGAACTAGGTTTTCTATTGATGCTGTGATATATGGCTCTGCCCACCTTCTCAGAAAGCTCTTGACTTAAAATCTTGATTAAAATCTCTTGATTTTGAAGGAGGCCTTGGTGAGTCACGGTGTCAGCTTCTCTACCCGATAGTGATCTTTAGCGGTATTCCCATGCATGCTAGGAATCTCACCCTTCTTTGTCATAGGAACAGTCACTTCCCTGTATACTAATACTGCCCACATTTTAAAAATAAAACAGAAGAATTAGAGTTAGATTCCAACAGGGGGTTACCATATTCTGAAACGTCTCAAGCATGTACAGGGATGGGAAAATCCCTGAGATTCCAGAGATTTAAAAAAAAAAAAAAAAAAAAAAAAAGCACATGGGAGGTTCTAAATAAAGACAGTCTTGGGTATGTTGGGGAAGTTGGCACCATTCTTGCAGTTCTTTCCCTCAGAGACTATTTTTGCTTAAGTTAGCGAGCAAGCGAGTGCGAGAATGTATGTGCATGGATGTGCCCTTTTGTGTTTAAAAAACTCAATGAATGTTAGTGACATTTTATTTTCTTGCAGAATAAGATATCTTTTTAAAAATATATTACTTTTCTCTGAATCATTTTTATCCCCAGTATATCTCATATCTCATTAATTTTATTTAAACAAACTATGCTATCCACTTCAAAACTTCTGGAGGAAAAAAGGAAGGGATTTTTTTTTAACAAAACAGTGAAAATAAGATTAGAACTACGAGTCACAAAGTGAGTTAACACTTTCTTCACACATACACACACACATGCCATTTAGGCCCCACAATAACACAGGAAGAGAAAAAGATCAAGGTGAAGACTAGAAGCTTAATATCCTGAAATCAACAGGTTATCCTGAAAACCCCAAGACCTTGTAAATGGTCACATATTAGCTTTAAAGGCCATCAAGTTTGAAAAATCCAGATCAAAACACTTCAATCCAAATTAATGTGTATATTAAATCAAAGCAAATGTTAAGAGATACAAGCCAAGATGAAAATTTTTACATCACTTTTTTCTTTTTTTTTTTTTTGAGACAAAGTCTCGCTCTTTTGCCCAGGCTAGAGTGCAGTGGCACAATCTCAGCTCACTGCAACCTCCGCTTCCCAGGTTCAAGCGATTCTCCTGCCTCAGCCTCCCAAATAGCTGGGACTACAAGTGTGCACCACCACGCCCAGCTATTTTTTGTACTTTCAATAGAGACAGGGTTTCATCATGTTGGCCAGGCTGGTCTCGAACTCCTGACCTCATGATTCCCACGCCTTGGCTTCCCAAAGTGCTAGGAGTATAGGCGTGAGCCACCATAGCCTACATTACTATTTTCAAAACATTACCTGTGGGCAAATCAACATGAAAAATATAAACACCTGCTAATTACCTGCATTGCTTTGGAGGCTACCCAAGCTATTTCAACACTTTGCTTCATCCTCAGTCTTGTATATGCTGCATCTTGATCTCTTGAAGTGAAGATTTGCCGATACGACATTTAGTACAGGCATTGAATGTGCTCAAACTGGCAGAATTGCGGGATTTTTTTTAAGTGACTGCTTTGGGGGATTTCTCGGTTTTCTACTTTTCTTTTTTTAATTTCATGACTGTTGTCAATTACAGGCAGGCAACTGCTGGGACATTGTGGTGTAAGATATGCAGATCTCACTGCATTCACAATAGAAATTTGGAAATATTTGCTAAAGAGTCTAACACTACATATTTGAAAACAAACAAAGAAAAATCTTATGAAGTTAGGTATTTGATGTTTCAAGTGTTTGTGAGTAATTAATGTCACATATCTTTAAATACTCCCATGTCCCAAATACCAGGAAATCTGCCAGGTGTTTCGACATATCACTGGAATGGGGACCTTGTTTGCTACTGACATTTTATATCATTTTGAATGACTTTACCAAGCAGAAACCATAGCGTATATTTTTCCTACTTTTCTGATAGACAGTGTCATCAAAATTATATATATGAAACCCAGGAGAGGGGAAAAAATTCTGAGAGACAAGTTGAATCCAATTCAAATATTTGTGTATCAAGAGCAAATTGGGTACTTCCAGAAAGTGAGCAAATTTAATTATTCATGAGGCTCTGGTTAAGTCAGTACATCTCTATCTTAACCAGATCCTTTCCAGCAGTTTGCATAGTAATAATATAAAGTACAATTAAGATTTAAAAATATATGTCAACAGGGACAAAAAAACTGGTAATTTGGTAAATCAATATATTTGCAAAATAATTTTCCTGATGCAATAATTCTCTTATTTTCAAAATGGATAAACAAAATTGTTCAACAATATTGTGAAGCCTTGAAGAATATTCAGAAAATCAAGAATCAGAGGAAAAAAAGGGGATTCCTCCCAACTATGTCCACTGGAGTAGTTACAAGGGTCTAAGGTAATCTTTTTCTTCTCTCCATCTTACCATCTTTTAATTATACTGATTTTCAAAGAAAGAACATCTATCTTTGCTTACATGAGGACAGTGGTTGCATCATCCCTTACTTCAGTATATTTTTTCCTCTCAAAACCATGACTCAATTTATCACAAGTTTGAATCTGAACTTCCAAGCAAAATAAGTCAGGAAAAAAAAAAAAAAAGAGCGAGCTACCCAATTCTTTAATATTAGAGTGATTTTTTGGAATGCACACATTGTGTGCTCTGCATGAGCTCTGTGGGTCTCCCTCCACACTCAATAAAAGAGAAAACCACCAAATGTTCTCTCCAATATCATATCTATGATACCCTTCCTACATAGTAATTCTAGAACAAACCTGGTTTCCAACAGGGATGTCTCCAGGCTGTACCAGTCTGCCAGGATCGTTCTGGTTAGAATCTTCAGACTCTGATTTAACTCTGCACTCTCCAAGCATGCAAAAATACAGCCACAAAGACATGAGCCATACTTCTCCATGTGGGTTGAAGTTTCCAGGTGGCCTGTGTATGTTATGATTGTGCCTGGCCTCAAAATAAAAACAAATTGACAATCCCTTACCTCCGCCAAGACAGTGCCAATTTTTAAATAAAATGTCTACTGGTGATTTATTGCCAATGCAAACTGCCAGACTGGCAGCTCCATTTACCTACTAAACAGACAAATCAGTAAAAGCTTTGTCAACCTTGCCAGTTTCCCCATGTATGTTCTAGAAGGCATTCCAAATTTCATGTGTGTTCTGTTACCAGCTTTCTTACCTTGTGTGCACTGAAAAACAAAATATCTAGATGACCTTAATGGCTTAAGGAAATGGGCGTTCTTTCCCTGGGTATTTTCTAGGATTATCCAAGTTCATTTTCCATAGATCACATGCTCCTCATGAAGGTAGAATTGTTGATCATTTATTAGCTGGCTTGAATATCAAACAGAGACACAGAACTGAAAGAATTTCTTTCCTGCATGTAATATCATCTTAGAGGCACATTTCCTATCACTTCCCCAGGGAGCAAACACCTGCCCTGGTTTCTCTCAAGAGACTTCTCTTCCTTATTCCTCTCAAACTTATAAATAACAGCACCTGTTGGCTAAGGTATAATTTTTTTAATGTCAATTTAGGTCATGTTTGGTTGTATCCATACCTTTTATTCCCTATCAAGCTGATCTATTCCTGCCAGAATAAAGTGCATGAGATTTCTGTAATGTTCTGGTCAAAAGCATTTCCTCCTATTCAGGAGTAGCAGTTCAAAGAAGACTGCTACCTATAATGTACCTCAAAAGAAAAGAAAAAAAAATCCAATGTCATCAATTCCTATTTATTTAACATTACAGACAGGCTGGCCTGAAGAATGAGTCTTACTTAAGCTGCCCAAAGCGACTAGTTATCAAGTCATTGAGAAGAAATTTTTTATGCCTCATCTCAATGCCTCTGTCATTTGTACACAGACCTCAGAATCGTCTATATTTCATCAACCATTTTCTTCATGTATTATTTAATAAACTGTTTAAAGCATGTCTAATTACAAACATTTATTATAGAATTCAACCCTAGAAATGTGTGAGAATATGCTAAATTGTTTGCTACCTAAAGTTTTAATGAGAGTATAATACCTCCGGCCCATATGCTTCAAGAACGTTATCCTTAATTATGTAACATGGGTATTTTACTGATATCTGTTAACTGCTCAAGCAGCTGTGGTTTTCTGCTTTTTTACACAGCTCAGGAGGAGCAGCAAGTTCAGTTTCCCCTTTTTGAGGGGTTGCAAAATCCATGCCCCAAACAGGTGTGTGCAATCACGAACCACAGTGATGAACCCAAACTGCTCCTTTCTAAAAATTCCACCAGCCGGTCACACACGCTAGTCAAGGTTGCACAACCTTGTTTTCCACCAGTTATTTTGATGATTCATTCCCCCGTGGGGAGGTAACTTGCAGCCATTGTTACTTTGCTCCTTTTTCTGATAATTAGAGGAATTACTTCCTCATTTTGATGATTTCTCTTTCTCCCTCTCTTGCTCTTGCTCTCACTCGCTCTCTCCTTTTCTTTTCTTTTTTCTTTTTTTTTTTTTTTTTTTTTGGTAATGAATCCTGATCTTTTGGAAGGTGCTACTTGAAATGGCTGCTCTCTTCTTCCTGGACCAGGATTACGAGAGGTGACACTGAAAGAAGCACACACACACACACACGCACGTATACACACACCAGAACACTTCAGTTGTGAACACTTGAAGTTGTTACTGCCTTGCAGGAAATCTGCCTGGATGATACATAATATAATCAATCACTCATTGAAAATATAAGAAAGCAAACCAATAATCAACTGTTGCCCACTTCCAAGTAGTGACTTTGGAAAACCGTACATTGATTCTACTGATTGCTCAAGAAACTTTTATGGAATTGCCATCAGAGCCTTCCTCATACTGTTTTAAATGTCAAATATAGCCACTAGTCCTCTTTAAATGGCGGATTTTATTTTTGTAAACATCCAAAGTTTATTCAGAGCCAAGTTTGATGTTAAATTGACCAAGTCTTCTTTTAAATACAAATAATTTTGATCATAAAACAATTTAGTCATGTGAAGAATAAAAAAAAACACAGAAAATTACAATAAATGGGGACAAAAAGGTTTTGAACAGTGGCAAATATCACTGGGTTAAATGTAGTCTTCTCAACATGACTACCCTGGAGAAGATGGCATCCTTTGGTAAGTTTCAAATGCTTCAAATTATATATTATTTGCCCTCCAATCTCAGTTTCCTAGAAAACTGAACTTATTTTATCTCATGTTAAACAATAATCAAAACAATATAATCACGATACTGTGTGGAAATTTTTTTCCTAATTTATGGCACCTAAATAAACACAAAAGCACATCAACCCATTTCACATTGCTCCCAACATATGGATTTTCTTTGTATTTGAAAGTAATTTGTCACAAGAGCACAAGACATGGAATGTGATAATCTGAATATTAGACCCTAATTTACCACTTATTGCCTGTCATTTTGACCCAGTGACGAGACCTCCATGAACCTCAGTTTTCTCATCTGTTAAATTTGAAAAACCATTTACAACCTTGCACAAGTGAGGAGCGGGTAAATGTCAAAAACAACAACAACAAAACAAACAAACAAAAAAAGAAAATCAACTCAAACAGAGTGCCTGGCACCTAATGGAAACCTAAAACACTAAAACATGGTGACTTCTGTAATAGTTGTTACCATTGCACACCAATGTGCTTCACTAAAGCATGACTTCCTACAGGACAAGTGCCATGTCTCAATCATGTCATCTTGCTGAATACAACTAAAATTCAAAATTGGAAATAAAATGTTGAAGATTTTAAATTGAGTTTATTATAAAAATAGTCCAGGGGCAAGCATGATCTGGTTTAATTTAATATATATATAA
>NW_016811928.1:873095-880449 GCF_001698545.2 Rhinopithecus bieti
TGGAAATAAAATGTTGAAGATTTTAAATTGAGTTTATTATAAAAATAGTCCAGGGGCAAGCATGATCTGGTTTAATTTAATATATATATAAATTTAATTTATATATATATATACACATCATGACATATTTTTAAATACCTGATTTCTTGATCTAACCTTTTCTTGCTCTCTTCAGTGTTTAAAGAAGCTTGTTATCAATGCAAAATTATTTGTAATTTTGTAATCACAAACAAACCTTAATTATGTGACTCTAGCCAAAATAGGTAGATTGAGTGGATAATGTAACAGAAGTCATAGGGTAGCTCCAGATGGGGAGGTGGTGGGAGGAGAACTCTGGATAGGAAGAACACTAAGCCACTACTTCTATAATTCTTGGTAGCTGCAGGGGTGTGGGCTTGGTAAGGGTGGTGGAGCACTGAAGCAAAGTCACACTTCCCCAAACACAAACTAAGTGGGGCGAAGTCTCCTCTTAACCTGCCCGAGACACAAACCTAATGGCTGGTCCTCACAAATCAACCATGAAAAATGACTTGCACAGCTACTTAAAAATCATACAAATAAATTAATAAATATCACTTAATTATCATTTTATTTTCCCATGAATTTCCTTCTTTTCCTTATACTCTGTATTTTTCAGAAATCAGAAGACTCTGAAAAGAAAGTAGCTCAAAGAGGAAACAATCTTAGGCTTAGTAGACAATTGTACAAGCTGTCCTTTATGAATCAGAAGCAATTGCTATAGCTGTATAAATTTAAAGGCAGAAAGATGGATTGTCCCTTTCAATGAATCTTTTACTACCAAACCTGAGAAGCTTATCACCACCCTATAACAACCAACAGTCAAGTCTACTGAACCTTGCTGAATGTCTAGTCTACACCAAAAACAGAAAAGGAAATTGCTACAAGTACAAAGTACATGCTCCACAGAATGAATGATGGTGCTTATGGAGCCCTTCAAAAGGATAAACAACAAAATACAATATATGCAGATATCTTCAACTCTTCACCATCAGGAAAAGTTCTTGAACTGCTCACTGCTGCAAATTACTAGTCATACTTCTCAAGCACACAATTACAAAGAACACAAACAGCACCTTCAAGTTACACATAGGTACCCCTTTTTTAGAAAACTTTGCCTTGTCATGGCACTTAGAGAAGAAGTTAGATAATCGGATTTAAGAGAATTACAAACAAGGAACAGAAACTTTGGACTTTTTTTAAATTTTAGGTTGGAATCCCATGACCCGAGATTTTGCAAGTCCTGAAGGAAATTCAGCTCAGGCAACATAGAGTCTTATGATACATTACCCTGCAAACTCTTAGTAGTTAAACCCCTGATTCATAAAGACAAATAAGAATACCAATAAAACAGAATCCCAGAATTAAATAGCAAAGGAGAAATACACAGCCCAGCCCATCTGATAGTTCATCACCCTCTATTTTCCAATCTTATAGTTTGGGACCACGCTCTTGTAATAATACCTCTCATCTTTTATTTATGTATCTCTGCCCTACAGGCTGTAAACTGCTTTAGACCAAGGGCCAAATCTTACTCTTCCCTGTTAACCCCAATTCCTGGCACAGAAATTGGCCCAGATTAGATAGTTGGTAAGTGTTTATTGTATAAATAAATAAAATGGTGACTAAAGCTTAGTCTTTATAAAGGGTTTATCTGTGAATATATATATAATAACACATTCTGCAATTTGGCAACAAATGCCATCATGATAAGTAAATTTAGTTAAATCTCTCACACAGAAGCAGATGGCCAGGCTCCCTTTCCTTTCCTCTGACCATTTTGACATTTTCCTTCAATGCCACCCATTCATCAGTGGATTGCCATTGTGGGGGTCGTAAGGGTCAGGACTGAGGAAGGAATGGAGGGGTAAACCCCTGTAAGACTCATCTGCCTATCCTTAAAGTTCTACTGTTCTAATTGTACTACTGAGCTCTTAATAACCAACCCCTCCATCCAAAATAAAAATACCATTTCTCCCACTGTCTACCCTATCTTGCTTAAGGGTAGTTCTATCCTTTGTTACTCAAGCCAAAAACCTTGGTGCATCCTTAACTTCTCTTTTCTCATATCTCATATTTAATCATTTAGGAAAGCCTGTTGATTCTACCTTCAAAATACATACACAGTCTAACCACTTCTCATCATGTCCACTGCTACAACTTGACCTGAGCCACCATTATCTCTTGTTTGGTCTATTGAAACAGGTCTTAACAGATCTCCTTGCCCTCCTGCAGTCCATTCGTAATAGAGCAGGCAGAGTGACCCTCTTCAGTCATAAGTCACATCCCATTATTCCTTCAGTTCTACCTATGGCTTTTGATATCACTCAGAGGAAAGACCAATGTCCTTACTATGACCTACAAGGCCTTGCATTATCTGTCCCCAATCTCACCACTCATATTCATTACATCTCCGAGTTCTTTGATTACTCACCCATCTCTCTGTTCCAAGCACACAGATCACAGCACATTCCTAGAACAGACCAGACCCTTTCTGCCATTGCATTGAGCATGCCCCCTTACCTGGAATTGCCTCCCAGAAGGCCAGATGGTGTGTCCCTCATCTACTTCTTGTCTAACCTGTTATCTTTTCAGTGTTATCAACGATAACAGATAAACTGTTATCTTTTCAGTGTTATCAAAGATAACAGATAAACTGTTATCTTTTCACTGAGGCCTACACTTGCCATCCCATCTAAAATGTTGTCATTCCTCCCTGACAATTTTTACTCCCCTCCCCTACTATCTTTTTATCCTTAGCACCTATCACTATCTAACAAATCATGTTTTCTTTATTTGTCTTGGTTATTTTCTGTTCTTCCCCACTAAAATGTAAGTTCCACCATGGCAGAGAGTTTTATATGGTTTTTTGTTGTTGTTGTTTGTTTGTTTTACTGCTATATCCTCAGAACATAGAAAACAGTTCCTGGTATGTACCAGGCTCTCAGTAAATATTTATGAATGAATAATGTATGAATATGCCTTCAGGCATTGGCAAAATTTGCAGGATCCATAGTCCTATTATTTATCTTTGATTTTTCTTAATGTGGTGTCACAACGATAAACTTTGAGAGAAATAATTTTTGAAACTTGTCTTTCTAAAGGAATTTATAATGAAATGGAATGTAACTTTGTTCTACTACAAAGTTGTATGCTGGTTTACCTAGGGAAAGAAGTTCATCAGAATTTTTGAAATTCAGTCACGAGCATGATTAAATGATATATGTTCAAAAGTATTTTAATAAAAGTAATGAGGCAAGTTTATCTTTATTTTCAAATGATGAAATCTATAAGTAAAAGAACCTAAAAAACTGATTGAAAATCTATTAGAAAAATATGAATATTAAGTAGCTGATTGCAGTAATTGTAAATAAATAATAAATAGTAACCCATTAGAGAATGTGATGAGGAGTAGAATCCCATTTGAACAACAAAAGAGATGAAACAATATAGAAAAAAATTATGAACTATGTAAAACCTGCTTGGGTAAAATGTCGAATGCTATTAAGAAAGATAAAGTGACTTAAATAATCAGAAAGATCTTCATTTAATTACTTTTGAAACGTGTTAATTTAGTACCTACTGAAATGCAGGACAACACTCTAGGCACTGAGTGACAAGATAAGGTTCCTGTCTTCTTGGTGTTTCAAAGGCACTGAGAGTTAAATTTGTCCAAAACCGAACTCATAATGCCCATCACCCACATGCAGTTATATCCTGTAACTGAGAATGGCACCACCAAGAATATAAGCCAGGGACCTGGAATCATCTTTGACACTGCTCCTTTCCTTACCACCCAAATCAATGCCATCAATAAGTCCTGTTGACTTACTCTCCTAAACATTTCTTGAGTGTGTTCCCCTTTATTTCTATTACCAACATCTGAACCTCAGCCATTACTATCTCTCTCTAGACTATGACAATCACTCTCCCAGCACTATCTGTCATGTCTTCAGCCAGGTTGTCTATGGGGAACAAATGTGATCCTCTCTCAAAGGAAACTTTTTAAGGATTCCTCATCATTCAGGCCTTAATGCAAACATCATT
The DNA here is from genome assembly GCF_001698545.2 of Rhinopithecus bieti. Taxonomy (NCBI): domain Eukaryota; kingdom Metazoa; phylum Chordata; class Mammalia; order Primates; family Cercopithecidae; genus Rhinopithecus; species Rhinopithecus bieti. The sequence goes on from NW_016811928.1 coordinate 877,161, forward strand.
CCCTTGTGGAAGAAATTTATGACTATTCATAGGCTCTTACAGTATTGTGAACTACTCCCGCTTGTCTCTTGGCTCAACTGACATTTGCTTGTATGTTAATTTAATTATGCTCTGTCCCTTTCATCAAACTATAAGCTCCGTGAGAGTAGAGACAGTGCCTCTTTTAGTTCTCATTTCTAGTGTTTAGCATAGGATCTAGTATACAGTAGTTCCTCAATAAACAATTGTTAACTTCAGCACTGCCCTCAGACTTGGTTAAGGTGGGCCCTTGCCATGATCCTCTTCTCTAAATCCTCCCTCCATACCATCCAACCACCCACTCAACCACCCACAAACACACACAGAAATGAATAGATCACGCCTTTGCCATGTGGCTTTCGGGATACAGCCCATAGCACAGAGCAACCCACAACCCTGAATATCTACTTTCACAATTAACACTTTTCAGAATCCAGGGAAATACTATTTCTTATTCTGTGCTAAATCTTCAAAGCAAAAGATAACCGAATGGTCAACAGTGTTGATGCTGACACTGGAAAGGAACTCTGCTTCAAATGAGTGACAAATGCACAATTCGGTAAGAGAAAAGATAGATTAATCACCTTGTCAAATCCTTTCACTTAGTATGAATGTAAGAGATTCTTGTAAAACAAGTAGAATGTCCCAGAAGTGTCTAGCATCCTTCTTGTTTCTTTTCATGTTCCAGCTCATGGCTTTGAAGGTACCCACAAACCAACACAGCATTTAAAAGGAGAATTTTTCACATGTCAAGACGACAAAGTTTAAACCACCTCAAGATTAAGGTGTAGGGAAACAGGCACTCTTCATCATATTATGGCATCAAAATTTTGGAGAGGACCTTTGAAATATGCATCAAAATTTAAAGTCTCACTTCTCAAAAGAAGACATGTAAGGAGCTAAGAAATATGAAAAAAATGCTCAACATCACTAATCATCCGAGAAATATACATCAAAACTACAATGAGATACCATCTCACACCAATCAGAATGGCTATTAACTAAAAGTCTAAAATAATAGATGCTGGTAAGGCTGGGGGAAAACAAGGGAATGTTTATACACTGTTGGTGGGAATGTAAATTAGTGCAGCCACTGTGGAAAGCAGTTTGGACATTCCTCGAAGACATTAAAATGGAACTGCCATTTGATCCAACAATCCCGTTACTGGATATGTATTCCGAAGAAAGAAAATCCTCTACCGAAAAGACACATGCACTTGCATGGCCACTGCAGCACTATTCACAATAGCAAACACATGCAATCAACCTAGGTGCCCATCAATGGTGGATTGAATAAAGAAAATGCAGGACATTACATATACACCATGGAATACTACACACAGCCATGAATAAGAATGAAATCATGTCCTTTGCAGCAACATGGATGCTGTTGGAGGTAGTTATCCTAGGTAAATTAATACAGGAACAGAAAGCCAAATACCACATGTTCTCACTTATAAGTGGAAGCTAAATATTGGGTACTCATGGACATAAAGATGGCAATGATAGACACTGGGAACTACTAGAGGCAAGAGGGAGGGAAGGGAGCAAGGGCTGAAAAACTACCTATTGGGTACTATGCCCACTACTTGGGTGATGGAATCAATCATACCCCAAAGCTCAGCACCACACAATACACTATGTGACATGTTTTTGACCCGGCAATCCTGTTACTGGATATATATCCAAAAGAAGACAAATCATTCTACCAAAAAGACACGTGCACTTGCATGATCATCATAGCACCATTCACAGTAGCAAAGACATGGTATCAATTTAGATGCCCATTCATGGTGAACTAGATAAAATTTGGTGTATATATACCATGGACTACCACACAGGCATAAATAAGAATGAAATACATGTAACAAGCCTGTATGTGTACCCCCTAAATCTAAAATAAAAATTGAAATTATATTTAGAAATAAATAAATAAAGCTTTTTTTAAACTTAAGTCTCATACCCTGGAGAGGAAATATATCTTTCATATCCTGTTCTGTCACCTCCTTGCTATGCGATTTTGAGTAATTTTTTTAACCTCACTATGCCTCAGTTTCCTTCTCTGGGAAATGGTGATAATAATAGTACCTAACTTGCACATACTAAAGTTGTGAGGAGTGAAAAGGACACCGCTCATAAAGTGCTTAGCACAGAGCCTGCCCCACAGCAATAGCACTGGTCTGATATCAGACATCACCCACTTTCTTCTTCTCCAGCTGCTCCTCCTCCTCCTCCTCCTCCTCCTCATCATCATCACTTTTAGACCAACACTCTCTATATAATTTTATGTCTTTAAAAATGGAAAACCATGCAGTTAGGAGTCATAAAACTAAGACATATCAATATATGCTAATTGAGAAAGATGCTCATTATACTTTATTTGAATAGAGAATGTTTCAGAAAAAAAATCTATGGTATAACTATATTTTTGTATCATCTATAGTATGATTATATATATGTGCATAATATGTGTTTATACATAATTAAAATAGAAAATTTCCAGAATGATACATAAAACTGTTAAAAGTAGCTATATTCGGGATATCTGAATTAGGGGAAGGATTTTATGAATCACTTTATACTATTTTATACTGTTCGAAATTTTATCATCATCATTTATCCATTTATCACCTTCATAATTTAAATTGTTAATTCATTTAAAGCTATTTTTTCATTTTAGTTTTTGAAGTTATTAATGTTCACCAACTTCAGGACTTGTCCTTCTTTGGCACATGAAAGATTTCTCATTCTCACTTAACTCTGGTTGGAGCCATGTGACCATTTCTGGCCAATGAGCTATGAGTGGATGTAACATGTCACTTTCAGAATGAGGGTATTAAGACTTTATTTGATATCTCCATGCTCTATCTTTTGTGTGCCAGCAACCCCCAAAGACATGTAATGCTGTTGATGTGGCTACCAGGTAAAACAGCACAATCCCTTAACACAATTTAGGAAATGCTGTATGTTTTTCCACTTAGACTCTTCATTCCTTAAGGGCTGTTCTCTTACTTGTATGTTAAGGGGAGAGCAAACTGCCCTGCACTATCAAAAGGTTCCAGTAAGTATTATTAATGGTAGTATTCATTATTTTCTTTCCTCAGTTGCAGGCATGGAACATTCTTTTTTAACTTGCAAATTGTAGTGCATCTTATTGAAATTTTGAGAAAAGGGGCATTGTATTTGCCATCTTTGAAAATAGACAAGAACTTAAAAATAAAAACTAAATAGCCACAGAGCATTTTTTTTTTTTTTTTTTTTTTTTTTTTTT
>NW_016811928.1:880656-923303 GCF_001698545.2 Rhinopithecus bieti
ATTTTTGGAAATCAGGTGCATTTAGATAGATTGATAGTTTACTAAACTGCAAACCTCTGTATGTAGCATGCATTAAATAAGCAAGGTTCAAATATCTATTTGTACCAAGAGCTTAGAAAACAGGGACAGCTAAGACTCAGAGCCAGACTGCCAAATCCACAACCTCATTGGAAAGGAATACCTGCAAACAGTAACCAAATGATTAACAGCACTAATGCTATACATATGGTATTGAGGCTGGATGGAGAAGTGAATGACTATCTATTCCTTGTGATGTAGGAGACCATCAAAAGAACATGCTGTTCCAGGGGAGTTTGTATCATGTAAGTGATAACTTTAGTTTTGAAATTGGACAATGTCCCAGATAAAGGTGTTTAAATTATAACTTTTCCTCTTTTTAACTGAATAGAACAGAGCGAGTATTTCTGAGGTATGTTTGAACATATTTTCTCATAAGAAAGATGTACTTCTATTTAATTTGGCTCTATCTACAGTTAAATATAAGTATTTGTATTGCTGTTTGAATTATTTGATTCATTCTCATTAGGGATTGGTAAATAGTGCTTTAAAATTTTAAACACATGAAATTCAGTCCAAAATCAGATTTATGACAATGTGGTAATTTAATTGAAAGCCATGGCTACAGCTTACAGAGCTGGAGGTGTGATCGGATTGCATATGGAGCAGTAAATGGTGGAATGATGCTTACACAGCATTTTTGACTCATCATGTTTCACCAGTGAAGGTGTAGGTAGAAAAACTGCAGGTCAAAATCACAAAACAAAATAAGATATAAATTACTTGAAACCTGATATTTGACATGCATTTCATCCCCAGTCACTCTTTTAATAGAGCCTTCCTCATCAACTGAACTCAGAGTGAAAAACTGCCTCTACCAACACCAAAAAACTTCGTATTTTCTGTGAAACACACAAAAACTCAGCAGGTGCAACCTGAAACTTCTTAGGCATAGATAAATTGAATGCCATGTAATCAATACTATGTAACTAATCTTGTGTCCACCTTGTTGGACTACTCTATTTATTCTGAAGTAGTTCTTAATCCTGTAAATATAGATAGTACCACTAAATGTGATCATCTATGTCAACATTTTCCAACCTCACTGCAAGCACTAGCAAGTCAATATTCTCCTGCTCTCCCACATTCCTATCTCGTCACACTGATGTTACAGCTCAGTTCTTTATTCTTTCCCCCATATAATTCCTTTTCTTGGACTCCTAGGATTTCCAGCAGAAAATATAAATGTTTTCTGGCCATCCATTTAATCTGGATTGTGATTTATGCCTCAAAAACAGGATCTTAATTTTATTGTTCCCTCTCATAAAATGTTTAAAGACTTCTCCAGCTCTTTAAAACATGCACACCCTTCAACCCAGAAGTAGGATATTCATTATACTTCTTGGAAGCCATTCTAAGAAAAAAAAATCAAGTGTGAATATGAGGATACCCATTAAAGCATTATTTGCTAGTATGAAACACTGGAAACAAACTAAATATCCAAAAAGATGGAAACACAAGAAAGAATATTATGCAGCCATTAAAACTCTTGTTGCTGGAGATCAATAAAGGATATAAAGCAATATTCACTACATGTTGTTAAATATCAAAAATAGATCAGATTATAAAATATTATATACAGTATGATCCCAAGTGTTTAAACAGATGCACAAAGTAGACCAGAAGAGTGTGTAACAAAACATTAACAGTTGTCATTTCTTGGAATAGGAGTGTAAGCTCTTCATTTTATTTTTCACTTGTTTCTAAATTTTCTCATTAGACATCTAATTTAAAATATGTAACGCAAATATATATGCAGAGTTTTACATCTTTCTCCAGGGTTCATTAAGTCTAACCAGTAAGTATAATCATTTCATAAGTAAAATGAAATAACTCATCCAATAATACTCAACCACAGGATAATACGTAAAGAAAAACTGTCTTGAAATACTCAGGGACTCATTCACGTCAGGAAATAAGAATTTCTCAAAACCCTGACACTAACACTAAAATGTGTCTACCCTACAACAAGGCAGTCAAATGCTGACACTTCAGCTACAAAAGCCATGTCAGTTCCTGTTGGTTCAGATCCTCTTTGGGCTTGCTGTTCTAGTCAAATTTAACTATTTTCTTTTTTTTCCTTTAAAATACTACATATGAACCCTAACCCTTGCAATACCATTTGACTAGGCTGGGATAGGACAGATGATGATACTGAGCCTTACCAAGACAATCAACCCCAGAAATCAGAAGGGAGGAATCTGGCTGCACTTGGAATAGAAGACTTCTTTCCAGGTTTAGTGTTGTTCAGTTCACTGGTTCCTAGACTTTTAAATTTTGTGAATTGACCTATTTCAAGCAAAAAATAAGGAACCTACATGGTGAAAAACTTTACTTTGCTACATTCTATTCTCATCATTATTTTATAAAAGAAACCACATTGTTATATGAAAAAAATAAAGAGCATGATCTCAAAGCAAAATATTCAGCTTCTCAAGAAAAATAATGTGTCAACCACACACTAAAGCATATGTGTAACACCATCCAGCAAAAATGTTACCAGCTAACAGAGACGACCCAGTGATTCTTCTGCTAGGCTTTCCCCTGCAGGTGAAAGGTGGTTTCATTTTTGAACTGAGGATTATTATAAAATTAAAAACTTATTATAAAATGAGCCAAAGCACAAAGAACTATTTGTTCCTCCAACCAACATACTCCAAAGAACAATCAAGCGATTGGTTATACAATCATCCATTTTAGATCTTTTGTAAAGGGCGAAAATAGCATCAGAGATCGAGATCTACCTTTCTTAAGAACATTTACTGTGTTCTGTCCATCATTACAGACTTTGGAGTTTTTAGAATGCTAAAAATAGAACTTTTCTCACAGTAAACTCAGTTTCCTAACTGGGCACCAGAATATTCTTAGTCTTGCTGGAATCCTCTAGCCTGGATGAGAGCTAAAGTCAAGATAAACCTATTGTTCTACACATGAACATGAACCCATGAAAAAACAAGGGGCAGGGCAGCGAGTTTGCCTTGAGCATCAATTCAGATACATTTTCCTCCATATGACAAAGAGTGCCAAACAACCATAAAAGATCAAAATCTCAACTCTAAGTATTACTTAAACAGCAGCAAAATCTGCTCATGTGGGACTGAGAAATCTTTCCAGACTGTCCTCATTACTTCCAAAGCCACTGAGATCATTCAAGATTATTTTTTAGCAAAGTCCTGGCATACTTACTATAGCCTATATATGATTAAAACACAAACTAATCACTTGCTTTTGTTTGTTTCAAAATCATGTAGTAGAGTTTGAAGGCAATAAAAATTTTAACAAGAACCAAGGAACAAAAACAAAGGTAAAGTAAAAGTTGATTCCCTGCAGACAGTTGGTTTCAGCTAATGGGCTTTAGGTAGTAGTTACCGCAAGGGTCAACTTTCATAATCATGTTTTCTTCATAGTTTCTTAATCCAAATTCAAAGGTAGTGGTTTCTTTTATGAATATTTTATCAGACGAGAATAAATGCAACATTTTATTTGGATTACACCACTCAGAGAAAAGGGGAAATAGAGAAAGGCCAATAAATCTTAAAGAGTTAATTATTTATACAGAGAAAATTTACTTTCTATGTTGTGACTTGTTTTATTGGTATACTGCAGTTCAATTTAGATTAAGAAATAGAAAGATTATTGTTTCTCAACAGAGAAGTATCATAAATAAATACAGCAGAGAAATTTTTTTGTATTTATGCTGAACCATTTACAAATATTCAAAATAAAAATGTGTTCCTAAAACTTCTGAAGTTTTAAACTCTTGATATGACATTTAACTACATTTAGCACCAAAAATTTAGTGGTGGTGCTAATCAGGGCAGAGCCCTTATCCACAGGTGATGACAACAGGAGGGTGAGCATCATAATCACTCAATCTGCTAGAAAATTCGTTGGATTTCTAGTTCAGTTTAGTTCACCCACAAAGCTGTACAAAATACATAATCATTCTATGGGAAAGAATGCACTGTCATATAATAGGACACTTGGGTTGCCAAAAGAGTTCTGTGGTAATCTGAACTATGAATCTTCGTCATTACTTCAAATACTAAAGTTAAAATCTCTGTTGTCCTATCAGAAAATAAAATCACAATAAGAAGAAACTTTGGAGGAAAGTTTCACTCCATGGAACAATGTAGGTATTCGATAAATATTTATTGAATATTGAATTCAATGGATGGATAAATGGATGGTCAGATGATTTAAGAAGGAGTTATCAAACCTGAAACTACAGATGTCAACCCCATGGCCCTCAGGGAAGTCTCAACTGGATGCGACTCTATTCCAGTTTGTCTTAACACCAAGAAAAGCAACAAAATTATGCCGGACAGTTGTAAAACAATGCCAGTCACAAGAATGTCCCAGATTTCTGGAAGTTCTCTAGGATACAAATATATTTCTTGAATTTGAAATCAAATTGGACCTCCAAACATACCACACAGTTTACTTAACTTTGGCTCTTCCCTGCAATAGATCTTGCTATAAACAGACCTAGAAAAGATTTCTCCTATTATCTGCAAACCTCAACCTATCTCTTCAGTTTCTTCTAGAATTGTAAAAAAATAATAGCTACCATCTATTGATCCCTAAATAAGTACCAGTCACTGTAACGGATTTCAGATATATGACCTCATTCGATACTCACAAAAACCCTCTGCTTTTATTTATTTATTCAGCAAAAATTAAGCACCTTTTATATATTAGACAATGTTCTAATAACTTAGCAATTAATCAGTGGCAAAATAGACAAAATCCCTGCCTTCATAAAGCTTACACTTTTGTCAATGTGGGGAAAGGAGTGAACAATAAACATGATATTTATTGATACTATAATTATCCCCAATTTAAAGATGAAGAAATTAATATTCAGAGAATTAGATAACCCTCCAAAGAAGACTTGGACAGTAAGTGGTAGATCTGAGGCTTCAAATCCAGGACTCTCTAGCTCAAAAGCCTGTGTTTAATATCTGTCTCCACTCTTAGAATGGAGCCAAAAAGAGTGCTGCATGCTTGGAGTCCAAATCACAAGTGTAAGGCATGGTAGAGATTCACTGGCTATAGGGCAGACTCTACCAGATGCCAGTCATCTTCAGAGCTGCTGAACAAAGCCAAGCTTCTTGCTATGCTTCCACCTGAGACTCAGGACCTCTAAGTAACATCAAGGTACCACAGCAATCTCCCTGCTATAGAACTTCATGCAGTTCCAGTACACCCCAATCCAAGCACATGGTGGAATTGTACTTCCCGGCTCTCCTGAGTTATACAGGAATATGCGAGTAGTTCTGTGTAATGTGTTGTAAATATGAGTTGTGCCACTTATAGGGTGGCCCATATAATTTCTAGTTCAGACCCTCTCAGAACTCTCTTTTTTCCTCTTGTAGGAAGCCTGAAAATGTTCAAGATGATTATGGGATCCTGAGTGATTACAATGAGCAGAACACCTCTGCTGATCTATGACTGGCAAGGAGCATAAGTGACAACAAAACCTTGTTTTTTTCTTTTTTTTTTTCTTTTTTGAGACAGATTCTTGCTCTGTCACCCAGGCTGGAGGGCAGTGGCATGATCTCAGCTCACTGCAACCTCTGTCTCCCAAGTTCAAGGTATTCTTCTGCCTCAGCCTCCGAGTAGCTGGGACTACAGCCGTGCCACCACGCCCATCTAATTTTTATATTTTTAGTAGAGTCAGGGTTGCACCATACTGAGCAGGCTAACTATCGAACTCCTAACCTCGTTATCCGCCCGCCTCAGCCTCCCAAAGTGCTGGGATTACAGGTGTGAGTCACCACACCCAGCCAATCTTGTAATTTAACACATGAGAACTGTGAAGGTTTTTGCTAAACAGCACAGCCTAGCTGATCCTTCTTTTACTGGGACACAAGAAATCCCTAGTTTCTTGGTTTTTTTTTCCTTAATCATAATGATGTTGCAGTAAAGGTAAACTAAATAAAATTGTGAAGCCCACAGTCTGGGAACTAACCATATGGTGTCTGGTAGAAAATATATTAGAAAGCGAAGAGAAAATACATATAGAGGGTTTTGAGAAAAGAAAAAAACATGAAAATATGCATCTTAAAAACACTAGTGGGCAAAAAAGAAGTGTATGCGATCAAAAAAAATGGTAGACTTCTCTGCCTCATGATCAGGAATTATCACCATGCACAATCTTAAAAGAAAAAAAGTATAAATTTCAATATTTCATCTATTAACATATTTTTTCTTGACACTTTTTCTCGTCAGTTCACCTCTTCCCTAATTTAAAAAACCTCTGCAAAGACAAGATATGTCTGCCATGTGCCTGAATGTCAAAATATTTGAATAAAATTGAAAAGTTGACACTGAAATCCGATATGACTTCTTCAACATATAAAGTCTGAGGGAGATGGCCCCAAGAACACCAGGCACCACCTGCACTTACATCGTCGAAATGAAAAAGTGAAAAAGGAACAAATGTGGTCTCATTACTTTCCATAAAGGGAAAGCTCTTTACCACAACAATGCCTATTATACCAGATTATCAAACACAGAATCACATGGTAACTTCTGGAAACTAAGGAATATAGTATACACAGAACAGAGCCAAAAGAACTCCAGACAGGCATGCCTCACCCTCAGGGACTCATGTGTTACAGAAAATGTTGGGAAAACTGAATTATAGGGACAAAAGAAACTTGCCATGTTAAGGTTTTCTAAACTGAAATTATTCTTGTTTTGATTTACTTTTCTTACAACGCTTAATTCTCATTTTTTTAAGTAAGTTGCATTTATGCCTTTATTAAACATGGGCCTTTTGACATAAGAAGTCAGTTTGGCAGAATTGCATTGATACCTATTTGATGATGTTCGTTCAACTATTTTCATGATTCCAAATACGGGGAGGATTCTATAATAGCCCCTGGTTTATAAAAAATCCTAGGTTTACATCCATGGATGAGAATGAGCAAAAGTACCTAAAACCTACTATTTTCACGATCCATGGGAGAACTGTTTTATATATATATCAACAAGTCACAGGTGTCATTTAAAATCTTTAAACTGTCATCTAATTACGCACGATGTGGCCAATGCGTGCTTGCATTGATCGTCCCCACAGAATTGGTGCTGACAGTAAAATACAGACTGATGTCGATCAGCCAAAAGAGAGACTGGGCTAATTTGTGGAGTTATGGAAACCCAAATTCACCCAAAATTGTTCCCATTACCATAATCCATTTGAATCGAATCAGTGTTTTTCTATACAAGTTCCTTAAAGTTTGAGAGTAAATAGGACCCTTCCCACAATTCATATGTCCTTATGCACACTTTTCTAATTAGCAAGAAGCAAGAATTAGCATATCAACCACAGAATACTCATACATATACTTCATAGACGTTAAGTGCTCATAAAGCTGACTATTCTATAAAAGTAATCCATGTACTTGGAATCATTAAATTTCACCTTCTGGATACATAATGTAGTACTTATGGCATGCTCTTCAGATAGATCTTGGCTAAGTACTTGTGTCATGCTCTGCAAATAATTTTTGGCTAAAATAAAAGATCAATCAAACATCTCTCTCCACAACACTTAGTCTAGTTCTTTGGACCAAAAATTAACTTGGTGAAGCTTGTATACTTCTAGCTAGATGGCCCAGTCATTCTCACTCTTTAGTGCTGCTACAGAATATACTTTCGATCTTGGACAGTTCTCTGCACTGTTTCTGTAATAGTCCCAGCACCAATATAGTGACTGTCTCACGTTATACAGTTGATATATATTTGTTAATATATCTCACATACATTATTTGACATATACTTCACATTTGATATATATTTCTTAGAACTGTATGCCATGCATTAGAGAGAAACCAATGGAAGGCAGAAGGTAAAGAGGCATGTTTACTATACCTCTATTATGCGGGAGGCCCTCTGAACACTTCATACGTTATCTTGACACAACTCTGTGGGTATCATGTTCATTATACAGAAGAGGAAACCAAAGCTCAGAGTGTTTAGTAACTTGTGCAAAGTTGCCAAATTGTTAAATGATAGATGCAGCTTTAAACTCAGGTGTATCTGGCTCTGAAGCCTGTGATCTTCCCAACACACCATATGGTTCAATCTCACTTGTCTCTACACATCAAAACCAGTTTTCCTTTTGCCAAACCCCCGGCTACTGACCAGCCAGTACTGCAATAGGCCCATTGACAGTATACATACTTTCACATCAGGTTTTTCCCCCTAATTGGATATCCTTCTTCCTCCCAACTATGCAAACATTACTGTCCCTTCAAAAGCCATTTTCTACATTAAGTCTCACTTCCCCACCAGCCCCTTCCTTTCTCAATGTGAATTGCACAATTTGGTTTCTGTGAGTGTAGTTTGGCGTATGTCCTTTCTTGTACTGCTTTCTGACTGGAGTATTATTTCAATCTCAGTCACATTATAAATTATTTTATTTTAGTTTTCCTTGAATTTCCCAGTCCTCCTCCTCCTCAGTGTTGACAGGTAATAAGTATAGCACAAAGGCTACCTTGCTATTGAAAATGCTATCATTTGACTATTTCATAATAAGCTGAGAGAAAACGTCAGGTGCTGATAATTGCAATGGACTGGGAGTGAGGAGAACACAGTTGACATTTTATGCCATAAACTATTAATGCTATTTTGGGTAAGTAACAGAACTTCCTTACATCTCACTCTCCTCACCTGTAAAAGAAAGGGCTCAGACTAGATGATACATAAACTGAATGCTTACCCTTATTTATTTTAAATTGCATTCCTGACAAAAAGAAATTATAATTGTAGTCATGCACTTTTGTAGCCAGGTTTACCAAAGTTTCCCCATTCAGAAACAACTCTCCCCTCTGTCTTCCACTTCATTGATAAGGTCTAGTAGATGTATTATATAAAACATAGACATTAACAGGAAGCTCTTTTCAAATTATAGCCAGTTTTCCAAACCAAACTGCCAAACTTCTACCCTTATACATTTAACATATGTGCTTCTGTAAAGGTGATTTATTAGTGAAAATCGTGTTCCCTATTATGAAACTCAGACTACCACCTGTGCATAACATTCCAGGAGTAATATAACATGTTTACATGTAAAACTTAGACCAGTTACTTTCATCTCACCAACTATCCTGTCTTTCCTTTTCCTTCTTGTTTTGTTTGTTTGTTTTGAGACAGGGTCTTGCTCCATCTGCAATGCAGTGGTACTATCATGGCTCACTTCAGACTTGATCTCCTGGGCTCCTGGGTGATCCTCCCACCTCAGCCTGCTAGGTAGCTGGGACTACAGGCACGCACCACCATGCCCAGCCAATTTCTCCCCGCCTCCCCCCTCTACACCCGAGATGGAGTCTTGCCCTGTCTGCCCAGGCTGGAGTGCAGTGGTGTGATCATGGCTCACTGCAACCTCCGCCTCCCGGGTTCAAGCAATTTTCCTGCTTCAGCCTCCCACGTAGGTGGGATTACAGCCTCCTGCCACCATATCCAGCTGATTTTTATACTTTTAGTAGAGACAGGGTTTCACCATGTTAGCCAGGCTAGTCTCGAACTCCTGACCTCGTGATCCTCCCACTTTGGGCTCCCAAAGTGCTGGGCCAGCTAATTTTTTATAGAAACAGGGTTTCACCATGTTGCCCAGGCTGGTCTTGAACTCCTGGGCTCAAGCGACCCACTCTCCTCAGCTTCCCAGAGTGCTGAGATTACAGGAGTGAGTTCCCGTGCCCAGCCAAATTCACATTTTTTAAGTGAAGGCTTTTATCAGGTTTATTATTAATCTAGGAAATGTATACATTAATGGAAGGCTGCATGTCACAAGAAAAACTCAAAAAGCAGCATAACAATAACTGTGAGAAATACAACAATTACAATGGCATACAGCATTCATTACAAACCATATTTTTCTTTCATACTGCTTTCCTTAATTCATTGCTTCATTTTCTCATCTATTCATCCATTCAGTATGAGTTACTGAACATCTACTATGAATCAGCTATTAAGCCAGCTGCTTAGTTCCAATTTTGTCAAATTAGATGAAGTGCAGTAAACTATTTTGTTTCTAGAACATACTATATAAAAGGTAAAAAAAAAAAAAAAAAAAAAAAAAAAAAACAGCTCAAAAAAAATGAAAATATGGGGGGAAAGAAAAAAAACCTTATATTTAACTTGAAAAAAGTCCCCCAAAAGTCAAAGGGAAAAAAAAAAGAAAACTACTAAGAGCAGGGAAAATGTGAACTTCATCCACACATGAGAAAATAATGGCTCATAATAATGATAAAGTTACAGCCTCAGAAATGACTGAAAAATATTCCATATCACCCTTACTCTTATACTCTTATTTGAAGGAAAGAACCGTAACTGTTAAGTTAGTTATATCTTTTTTCTAGGGGCAAAGAGTAAATTTTCCAATACAGTAGCCATTTTCCCATTCAACTTTATGTTAACTATCAACCAAATCCAACCCACTAGATTTGTGTTTTTGCTATGTTACATCTATGCCCCACCTAATATGGACGTATCTTGGTACAAACGCACTTTCCAAATCATAATTAATCATTAATAGGTACTCTACTGAGAAATAATTACCTTTCTTAATAGGCTCAATTAACCTAGTATTTTTTCTTCAGTGAGCCAAACAGTATTGGAGATCTTGGCAACACTGGGCTAAAACTGTATACATTACATCATGAAAATTAATGTCTCAAGTAAGCAAATGTTTTATTTCTTCTCTTTGCTGTGACACTTTGTCTTCTAGTCTTTCACATTTTCAAATACTTAGATAAAAATAAAGGAGAATGGAAACAAAAGCTCTAAAACCCAAAACAAGATTTCTCAGATAATAAGTGCCCAGAAAAATTGACTTAAATGATACACTGGGGCCTCAAACATGTCTAGAAAAAAAGAAACAAAGGCGATCTTAGAGTTTCTTGTAAATGTGTAGATTTATCTTACTCAGATTACTTAAGAGTAGTTGTTGGTTTTATCTTTCTATTTGAACTTAACAAAGCTAATGACAACTCATTTGCTTTGAATGGCTCCTATACATCAAGCATTTTACAGGGCACTTCACATAATTTAGCTAACTTCCTCTTTACAGCCATCCCACAGTATGCATAATGTTATTGTTTCATTTTTTAGATGAGGAGAAAGCTCAGAGAGGTTAAGTGATTTGCACTAGGTTGCCCAGCTAGTACATGCTGGAACTACAACTGGGATCTGAGCAGTATGCTCAACTCCCAGACTCGTGCTTGCTCACTGTGCTCAGATCTCTTTTCCATGCCATACAACTGGCTAATTGCCTCACTTGGTAAGAGCATGATGCTGGAGAAACCAGGACTATATATATATGTTAGATCTCATTTAGGTTAGTTTGCTTAATAAGAAGAATTCTGCTACCAATGTGTTCCTTTGGTCACTGAATGAACCAGTGGCTCAATACAAAATTTCATCACTGTTGACCAAACACTTCAAGGTGAATTCAGGACAAATGGTGCCCTCTGTTCTCACACAAGAGGGATAAAATATTGGTAAAATAGTGTGCATTCCTATGAGGGTTGTTTGCTGGGACAGAGTAACTTTTCATTATTTTTACGTTTAGCTTGATGAGAAATATAATCATCAACTTGCTGGAATCCAAGCAGCAGCAAGCTAATAATCATATGACTGGGTCCCCTCTTTAGGACTCTCATTATGTGAAGTAAAGTTCTTTTTTGTGACTTCCACAAAGTAGATTTTTTAAAGGAGGCACCGTTCTATCAAATTATGTAAATAATTTAAAACTTCCTCTTATGCATCCCTCCCTGCTCTTTGTAAGTCACCCAACGATTTGCAAAAATAACCATGGGAAATGTTTTGGGTGGGCTTTTGAAGATATTTTTAGCTAAACTGGTGGAGGTTTAAAATACAAGCATGCGAGTGTCTGCCATTTAGAGAAATCACCTGCTCACACAGTTCTGTGGAGAAGTGGAATGTTTTAATGTGTGTCATTCAGTACAACATGTGGACTGCATTAAGGCAGGTTATAGCAGGTCATGCCACGTGACACAGCTGAGCCACATATAATCGCAAGCAATACAACTTGCTCAATGCAACATAAATTTAAACAGGAGTAGGTTTTTCACCCTCAAAAAGAGGCAACAGCTGCTGTAGATAACAAAATGCCCACACTACCCCACACTGAGAGGGGTTTGTGCTTTGACATGATCTGAATTATATGTAGGTAGTTCAGTACATCTATATTTAGGGGCATCTCTAAATATGAACAATGGGTGTTTTGGTGCATAGAATACATTCTCTAAGTGGCGCAAACCTCATGTTTTTTTAATAGTGCATTTTGTAATTTTCTCACTAGTGAATAAGAAGCATTTTAAAATATAGCCTTAAAAATTAGACAGTAGAGACAATTTTTGGCTTAGATAAACTGGCTTCTGAGCCAGTGGGCCAAATATTTAGTGTTCTTATTTAGACAAAAGATAAAATACTCTGCAAGTACAGCACTGAGAAGGCCCAGAAGAAAGAAAACACCATTGAATTATTGTAAAACAAGAAATCAGAGAAAGTAGAGAAATGTGCTGCTAAAATCAACAATGGTTAATTTCCAAGAAAAGTCAGTACATGTGGCATCACTGGCAAGCACAACAGTCCTGAAAACTTTAAGATGTTTGTTGGGTTGTTTTGCTTACTCCTTCTTCCTTGAAATAGGGTGTCACATTGTAACTTGAATTATCTTGACTTTGGATCCACTGCTGACATTTAGAACTAGTTTCTCATTAAAGCCTCAGAAGTGTTCCAGGAGTAGGCAAAGAACAAGTCTCTTCAGATAACCCCACCCAGCTCTGGTCACTCCCACCACGACAGCACAAACCCGCCCAGGCAATGCTTACATATCCATCTCTGCACAGCTATAATTAACCACGTGCTAGCTCATAAATCTATTTGAAGTGTAAATGTCATATGATAAGAACATGGGAATATTTTTACAATGTCTCTTTTGTATTCATCAATAAATATGAATCTGTTCCATCGAACTCAAATTTGGACAGTATAAAAACAAATGAAGCATCTAATTAAAGAGGAGAAATTTAAGCTTCAGAAGTCATTTTGGGGCTAGAGAAAGTATAAGAAAGCTCAATTCTGTAGGGCAAAACAAGTATGTCTTAGAAATGAATTACATGTATTGACTGCTTACTATGTGTGAAGCACATTACCTGCCTGACCTAATGTGATCCGTGAGAAAACTATAACAAAAAGAGAAAAGCTTACAGGGGTTAAGAAATGTGGCTGAATTTACAGTAGCCAGCGTGTGGCAGAACAAGAATTCAAAGCTAGATCTCACTGGTAACAGAGCCACCATCTTTCACCCAAATACCTATCCTTTAAACTGGTTTCACCTAACCTCACCCACATTGAGTTCAGGCTAAACATATTTTCCCTGGCACTCATATTTGGTCCACTGGTTCTTTTGTGTCAACCTATGATATCTCCACAAATAAACTGAAAAACTTCTTATGGACAAAGGCTTTATAAATTATTTCTTTCTAACCTTCACATGACTACCTATATGTTTGATACCAAGTAGATACACAATATTTGCTAAATTTAAATGTGTTCTCATCCACGGCTACATAATCGTTAGCCTTATCTTCTCCACTCAGCTCTGACAATAGCAGAAAGACAGGTGGGGTTCCTGAAAACAGGACTAGGCTTGCAAAATACCTGAGTTTTGCATCCAGCTTTGCCTCACTTTGGTTGTGTGACATTGTGAAATTCATTAGCTTATTCTTTCAATTTCCTTATCTGTAAAATTGACATACATAAAATCTATTTCATAAAGATAAAATAGTGTCATATTTTCCTGCAGATCTTTTCATCCTCTATAAAGAAGGCAGGAAAGTTTAACTGACAAAACTCCCAAGTATCTGCTATGGATATCAGTGAAATTTTCCTAGAGGTAGGTATCATTCAGTCATTCACAGGGCATCTCTTTTGTGTAGGCATTCTTCTGGGGAATGACCAGACAGTGGTGAGTAAAAACAGACTCAGTCTCCGCTCTTCCCGGGATTCATGATCTACTGGAAGCCCACATGTTACAGCTGCAATCATTTTATTTTAAAACCTTTTTTTAAAATATACCTACAATTTCCATTTTTATTAGTGGAACTTTCAAGAGTCAATTTACTATCCATTAGATCTGCGATTCTAATAATTGAAATTTCTTACAAAGTAACAAAAGTTATACATGACACTAGAAGTAGAGCTACCCACACATTTCTGAAATATTACTGTTTATGAGTAGAACACTCAGGAATTACAGGGACTGTCATAAAATCACACAGATTTTTTTCAGTGTGAAAGTGTTGTGTTCAAAGTCTCCCAGTATAAGTGTAATACTGCAATTCAGGTCCTAATTCAATAAGATAAACTATCAGACCAACGTGGTAATATGTCTTCAGTCATCACCACTGTACTATTTGAGATAAGATGAAAACAAAAAGAAACATTTCAACACTCACATATTGATATTTGATATCATATTAAATATTCTGGAAGACTAAATTCTCAACATAAAATATTACATGACATTTTATGATCACTACTGGCAGAATTCATCACACAAAAGATGACAGTTATACCAAGAGGTCACTTAAACCTGGTGTCATCTCTGAAAATGTGTTTGTGTTAAAATACATTTCCAGTCTGTGGGATTACACTTTTATTTACTTTTATTTCTCACAAAAAGATGTGATGTGTTTAATGTTAATAATTCCGTAACAACCAATTAACAGAAATGTGAAGAACAGATTTTTCATAAGAAAGGAGTTGTTGGCAATAGATTTCAACAAATTCCTCGGCTGGCTAAAGATACATCATGCTGGGCAATGGAGTAGGTAAGACCTTTCCATGGCAAACTTTCAAGGACCCATCGTTTATGGCCGCACTCCCTGTCCTCTCTTGTCTTCTTTTAAAATGCCAGTCGTGTATGGATGAGGCACGTGTTTCTTCTGCCAGTGCCTGCTCAAGCAGACAGTTTACTAATTTGTAGCTCAGTAAACCTTTCACTGCACTGAGCACCTTGAGGTTAGCACATCTCTAATCATTATTTGATAACAGAAATCTGCAAGCATCACATCCCTGGTAACAAGAACATTGTATCTTAGCAACCAGCCTTGATATTCAAACAATTTCATTAAAGCGTAGCACCTCTTAGCAGGTGGGTGAGTGCGGGTGTTGATAAACATTTATAACATGATCAGCCATTGTGTTTGCCAACACTATAATCAGCATGACAAATTTATGAATTTGTTTACAAGCTCCTAGATAGCCAATCTATGTAGGTAAACTACATTTCAGACTGGTTAGGAGATCCAAATATCAGATCCTTATTTTAAATTGAGAGTTTCTTTAGAAATCTATCAATTTAAAAGACTGCCAACCTGCTCTCAGTACAGAGACATATTTCCATTGTGGTCTAATCTTCAAATAGTAGAGTTGAATTTAAATGCTTCAGGAGAAAATCTGAGTGGGAACTTCAGCTGCATTGAGATTCATAAGGATCACATTATAAGGTTGAATTTTTTTCTTCTTCAGATGGATAGAGCCAGTTGATATGCCTTTCATGCCGACTGATCTATTGCATCGATGACTTAAAGGAAATAAATGTGATAAAACTCCCCTTTCTAAAAAGAAGAAAATTTTTCAGTAAATAATTTACTACAAGTTTTAAAATGTAGCATAAATGTGTTTTATAGACATTCATTTTTAGGTATTATTGATCTGTCACCATTGTGAATTGGCCCAGACATGAACAGCCTTTTCTCATCTATTTACTTCAATCTAATACTTACCTATAGTGTTTATAAATTTGTCTGGACTTTAACATTTCACCTGAGAGTTTAATATTTTTCCTAGCAAATGATCAGGAATATATGCATATTTTTTAAACCCCCACCAACTCCATGTTCTTCAAAATTGAAAAGTCTTCCAATCTGGAAAGTACTAACAGGGTACATCTCTTCCTTAATTATATAACACAGCTTCTAATATGACTATAAGGTACCAAACCTGTGATTGTTCAAGTGTTACCAAGTATAAAAGTTCACTGAGGCATGCACTGGCAAATAGGTAGAAGACAAACAAGGACTTTTATACTTTCTGAAGTTTGAACCTTGAACCTACAGCACACGGTTACAACAGGGCCCCTGGGCTCCTCATCCCTGAACAAGCTATTAATCTACCTGAAATAGGTGAACCTAAGTGAAGCATTATCAAATAGGTAACAAGCTTCCTTTCAAATTAAAACCAGCCATGATGAAAAACAAGTTTGTTGACCTAGCTTGTTCACCATGAACCATGACACGTCAGTTAATAACTACCACCTGGGCAACTCCAAGCTTCAGCAACTAGCATTGCAATGTTAGAAAGATTCAGAGACAACAATATAGAGTACAGTCTGAAAGACCAACTGCTCTATATGCAAATAGTGCTGGGGAAAAAAAATCTTCAGGGAGAAAGTAAAACACTTCAAAAGTTGTAGTCAGAAAAAGGATCATGATCTGTGGGTACCCTAAAGCAAAGACAACAAAAATACTCTGCATTTGTGTGTATGATTCCAGGTGGAGTGAGGGACAGGACGAGGAGATGTGAGTGGGAGACTGGGGCAGTATTTGCCATATGCTACATATTAGGTTAACTGTTATACTTACAGTAATTATTCTTTCTGGTTTCCTGAAGCTTCCCAATACCTATTTCTTGTATTTTGACCACATGTATGGAAACTCTTTTTGTCTGAAGGAGAAAATAATTCTGTTTCTGAGGTGGGGTGGGCAGAAGGGTGCAATGCCTGAAACAGGGACACAGTTGGAACTGGTATTTACATTTTGGGAAAGTCTTTAAACCTCTATATCTAGGCAAGCACTATTAACTTGTCAGTTACTTATTAATATCAGCTCATTATTGTCTTAATCTAACTTTTAAAAAATTAGTCCCTTCTCATAAAAATTTTAAACTTTGTTTTCTATGTGAAGTTTGGGGCAAGAACCAGTATGTTTGTGAATGTGTAAGACTCTGTGTGTGTGTGTGTGTGTGTGTGTGTGTGTGTGTGTGTGGGTGAGAGAGAGAGAGAGAGAGAGAGAGAGAGAGAGAGAGAGAGAATGTTATTAGTTTATTTTTTACTTATTGAAGTGGGTAATGCTACATCCTATTTCTATGAGAGAGCTATCAAAATTCACTGCTTCAGTGTTTGACGGGCTACTTCCTAAACTGTTGAACTGTGGTCATTAGAATGCTGGATTTCTAAAAATATATAATAGACCATAACTAATGCAACTGTTGCAGAAGTAAGAAAGATTTCTTCTGTACTATTTTGCCTTCTGAGCTGTGTTTGTACATTATGGATTATCTTCCAGTTAAACAAAAACAAATGTAAATAAATAAACACCTCTTTCCACAATACCACAGGCTCACAAAGGTTCTTTAGAGCAGCCTCCCCTTGTCTGAGCTCGACAGGTAAAGAAAGGCCTGATGCACATCTCAGAGACCCACCTCAGAGAGGCAGCTACTGTTAGAGTCAGGCACTAGCAGCAAGACCAAACCTTGAGTTTTATGTAACCAATACCAGGTAGTATAGACTCTATTTACAGAATTCATGGGACTTGACTACAAATAATTTTTACTCAGGCTACTCATACCTAAAGTTTCTGCCAAAATATTCTGAAGGGAAAAAATAGTTTACATCACCGGTGATGTAAAACTTTAGCTATAGTCTGCGAAAGAAAACAGGTAAGAACTGTCACCAGCATAAACCAATGCTGTTGTGATTCTGCACAAGAAGCCACCTCTCCAACAAGCCCTTGGGTGGTTTCCTGCTAGAAAACTGTAAGTATTGAAAATTCCACAGAGTCTACAGGGCTTGCTATTTGCGTAGTACTTTTCATCTGAAGGTATCAAGGTGCAGGATAAATATTAACTCACAAATCCTGTCAGGTTTGCTGATGTGTGGAGTTTGAAAACTCCAACTTTGCTTCAGAATTCCTCCCTAATTCCATTTTACTCCATTCCCAGGATAAGAATAAGATTTACTTTTCCACAAAAGTTTGAATATAAATAGAAAACTGAAACACTCATGGAACTGAAACTTCTAACCCTCTTTCACTCATAATCTATTCTTTAGACTGAAAAAAAATAAAAACACATTAATGCTTATCTGGCAGCATCAAAAAAAGATCTATTTCTTTAAAAAATAAACCCTCTATCACATTTTAAAAATAATTTGTAGAGAAACGTTTTAAGACTATATAGTCAATGTCCTAGTTCCCAAAATAGGAATAAATCATAGACAAGTTTAGCCTGTCTTAATTATTCTAGACCACTATTATGGCCATTAATGATTGAACTGTATTATAATATAGCCCCGATATATAGCCAGCCATTTGCCTCCAGAGCAAATACTTAAGATTACAACTTCTTTTCCATTTTGTGTCTTTTGCAGGCTTTTCAAAAAATCTTCTCCCTTTCCAGAAGCTGCCATGTTACTCATAAAGCAAGCTATTCTAAAAGCAATCTTCATTCTCTTTCAACTTGTTGCTTCTAAGATAATGTTAGCCAGGAAACCAGATACCCAAGTTAGAAAACTAAACTTTTAATGAGTGAAGGTCTACGGTTGCTGTCAATGAATGAGTTACATAAGTCTATTACATGCATGAGACATATGCATTGTAGCTGCTTCCTTACTTAAGACAATCTTCTGATTATATTTGATCCACATCCCAGGATAATAAGCTGTTAGCATAGTGAAAAATACACAGGTAATAGGAAAATCTATATCTCTATCATGGTCATTTGAAATAATTAGCTGATGGGGGGGCTGGTCATAGAATAATATATTTAAGGTAAATTTAAGGATATGACACTCAGGAAAAAGGTAGTAGTGCTGCTGGATTTTTTTATCTTTATCTTTGCAATGCTTGTTTGTTTGTTTGTTTTTCCAGAAGGGAATCATTCTAAAATCTTAATTTCCACCTGGATTTTCTCTATAGTCATTCATCATTAGAGACGCAGGATCAGACCAAAAAATGCTGTTGTTTCACAAGTTTTATTTGGTTTGCTTTTCCAAATTAAGTTGTCCCTATATTAGCAACCAGTACAATCAAGCTGGGGCTACAGAGAATCAAGTGAAACAGAAACTACAATGCAAGAAAACATGCTAAATCAGAGTGATAAGTTCCTACTGATATCTAAGGATATGTGCAACACAGTAAGAAAACGGATGAAAATCTTGTAGAGAGAAAAGCCTTGTGCATAATATTCACAACTGAGTACCTGAAATAAACAATATAGGCAACACTGGTTGGCAAGTCACAGCTTGTGCCAGGATGAATAACAGTGCAATCAATGTTCCTGCAGCTACCTATTGCTGATCAGGGAGAGCACCTGGATCTCACTAAATACCTTCCCTGCAGGAAAATCCTTAAGAGGTTTCTCAAAGAGGTACCAATTAGGCTTCATCGTGAACACTTTCTTTTAATAAAACCAGAAGTTGCCAAAACCAAACATGTTCTTTGAATTTACAAAACAAATTTTTACTCTTACAAAGCACCCGTTTCTCCCAAGTACCTCAATGGTTCCCAAAGGAAAATAAGAATCACCTGGAGGGTTGGCAGGGTTATGGGGTAGACTTTAGATCATGGATTACACTTTACAGTTATTCCTATGCTGCATCGCATAATCCTTAAGATTGCAAATGAGTTTATGGTCAAGAAACATATAAAATAATATTATGTAACTTTTCATACACAGGCCTCGAGACCATTAGTATAAGACAACCATGACCCAATCAGAACTAAAACCTTACAGACTTAATGACACTGTTGTAAACTAAACCACCAGGTAAGTCACTACCTAAATGGTTGGCATTCATGGGTGAGGTCTCCCCGGTGCTTGTTAGAAATCCAGGATCTCGGAGCCCACCCCAGACCTACTGGCTTAATATCTGCATTTTAACAAGATCCCCAGATCAGTCTGATGAATATTAAAATTTGAGAAGCACTGAACTTAGAAAAAAGGAAGGAAGGGAGGGAAGGAGTGAAGGAGAAGGGAAGGAAGGAAGAAAGAAAATATAGAGTGTTTTTCCCTGCACTCTTCTAAGAGCTTATATGCATTTATGCAATTAACCTCCACAATAAACTCAATGAGGTAGGTATAAAGACCACAAGTGTAAACATATGAATTAAAACCTAGTTTCTCTAATACATGAAGATGTTTAAATGGTATTTATGAGTGGAAATTGTTTTCCTTTTTGACACTCCCTAGTAGGCCCTAGTGGTTCTTTAGGAAATCTCTGTGGGCAGCCATGGTAACTTTGGTCTGTAACCTCTTTTTATAACCTTCTATTCTTGGCAAAGAAGCAGTTGACACAGAAATTAAGCCAGATGTTCATCCTGGAATTATGGCATGGGGTGGGGGGTAGGGGAGAAGGTGAAGGAGTATCTTTTGAGGAGACTGGAGCTCTACCAAGAGCAGACAAATTTTCCACCTCAGCTTTTCTTTCCTCCCAAAGTATGTCTTACCTTAAATTTGGGAACATCCTAAGGAAAAGCTAATATTATATATATTCCTTGCATTACTAAGCATATTGAATAACTAGAAGGGGAGATGTTTTGGTCTGTTATTCTTGGTAATGGTCCAAGATTAAAATAATTTTACTAATAAAATAAAAATAACCTTTGTGACTCCATCATGAGAGAGCAAGCAAGAGGCGGGAGGAAAGAGAGTGGGAGGGAGGAAGGAAAACGGGTTGAGAGGGAGGCAGGAAAGAAGGAAAAAAAGAGAAAATTCCAAATCGGATGGACTTTAAAATCCTTACTTTGTAAAATTGTAAAAAACCATCACCTTTTAGGAGTCAATGAAAGAAAAAAAATCTGCTTTGCTTATTGTTTCTATGTTCATCTAGAGCACAGAATATTGCATATCCTGTGATAGGACAGAATTCTAATAAAACTGAAATAGTCCCTTGGACACAGACCTCGCTTGTAGTTCGTTTTCTTTTGACGTAAGTCATATGCTATGGAATGTATTCAGTTAAAACAATGACCAGTATATGTTCTGTAATCCCACTGCATAATACTAACAGAAAGTATATTTTGTTCCCTAGAATATAAATACTAAAAGTCCCTCCATTATTAGAACTGACACTATAGATATGATGTATTTTTATTTTTATTTTTTTTTTACCACTTACTTCAATAACACTGAGATTCATTTTAGAATGCCTGAGAGGATTGTCAGAGTACTTTGATTGATAAATTACAAAAGGTACAAACAATCTGCAATTTTCTCAATTATCCTCAAGTTACCATTTATAAACATTTTATCTATTGCTATAAAGCAACCATGGGGTATGTGTAGAAAGATTCAACAAATGGCTTACATTGTTATGTCTTATGGTAATCTTCACATTAAGAGAATATTCTTTATATCATTGTAATTCCTAAATTTGAAGCAGGAAACCTCCATTGTGATTTCCATTTTGTGCCCATTCTAAGTTTCACATTAAATTCTAAGCATCAACCATGATTACTGTTGACATCTTTATATCAATGAATCTCTGAGATTGTATCCAAAGCCCTGAAAACTTCACCCAGGGTGTCATCAAATTAGGCAAGCCCGGTTTTCCTCTGTGTTTACTAACTGAAGCACACAGTCTCTGAACTTACAAGTACATGGCTGGCTAGGCAGTCATGCCCAGTTTTCACAATTTATTACTCCTTTTAATGGCTCCCTTTTCATCCCAAAGAAATACTCTGTCTCTTAATTTCACATGAATATCCTTTACCTGGAAACGTGGAAGAAAAACGGTAACACTTGTTTCAAATTAATTTCTTACTTTTCCCTCAGTGAAGTGTATCTAAAGAAGCAAAACTTATTGAATCAAGTTTAATGACATAATAAATTCTTCCTTTCTGACAATGCTATGGCTTAATTCACTAGTGCACTTTAAGCTTTTGCCTTTAGCGTCTGATGGGTCATTAGTCTGTATGTAATCCAGCAATCGGACTCCTTGGAGTCTAAACTCAATCAGCAAGCACCAAATCAGTAGTTTCTGAAATATGACTGGTAGGTCAAGTGTCCTCAAAAAGAGTGCCTGGGGCATCCCAGATGGAGAATAGGGCATGACAAGCAACAAACTAGGACAGAATTTGATGCCGGCATTCACTAAAGACTTCATTCATTCTAACTCACTAAACAACTATTCTTCAAATGATTTGACCTCCACTTTTGATGTTTTCTAGCAATAGGTCATGCAATAAAATTGGTTGGTATGTGCCAATAGCTTTAACATACATGTCATCAAGCTGAACATATTCTAATCACATTTTTGCCCCAAGAATCTTTGCCTAATATTGGGAAAATGGGCCATGGAATTGCTATCAGTCATCCTAGACCAAAACAGGCTAATTACTACACATTAATCCCACATATGAAATGTGCTCTCTGCTGGGTCATATTTGTCTTCTTTCTTTGAGAGCATCTTCTATGGCTGAAAAACACAAATGAGATACTACTAATATGTTCCCTGGATTTCACATAAGATTCAGGAAAACTATTTCTACTCTACCTTCAGTGGCTAAAATAGCCAACCTATCCAATCTACTTAGTTCTGCTATAGTGCTTCATTCATTCATTCATTTATTCATTCAGATGATTCTAGATACTGGAAACAGAGACAAAGGTTGCAGTCTCTACCATCAGGAGTAAAAAACTAATTTTAGATATGTGATATGATGGTGTACTTTAACCTGCATCATCATCATCATTCTCATCATCTTATCTTTTAAAGTAATTTAACATAAAACACACAACACTAGATATAATTCAGATCTGACATTATGCACAGAGAAACACAGAAAAAAAAAATCCTCCCCCCACCTTCTAAAACAGGATTTTCAACGTTCTATAAAAAACACTTTGTCTCACTTCATCATGGTGTCATCTTCCTAGAGGAACTTGGTAGAAAGACTAGACCCAAGAGTTGAATTGAATCATTTTCTTCAGAAACTTAAGAGCCAGCATCTAAAATTGCTGGTTGGCCATGGTCCCTGTGAGCAGATGGAGGAGCAACAAGGGCCATGGTAGCAGGAACAGATACAGAGAATTTGGATTCTGAAAGGAAGGTGACCGTGAGAGCATGAGAAGGGAGGAGAGAGAAAACAGGGAGCTTGAAAGAGAAGTGAGTAGAGTTAGAAGCAGGAGGACAGAGGAAGCAAGAAAGGAAGAGCAAAAGGAGAAGAGAAATTGAAGAGTGGGTGGGAGGAAGAACAAGTGAGAAGCGCATTAAACTACAGCACATATGCCTAAACCCATGAAATTAACATATTGAAAATAATCCAGTGCTTCCTTATACAGAAAACAGTGGTTGGATCAAGTTGCAGGGCCCTGTAGATGAGGAAGCCAAGTGACACACTGCAATAGGCAGCTTCTAAAATGGCTCCCAGGACACCCTGGCTCCTGATATGCATGTCCCTATGTAATACCCTCCCATTGAGTGTGGGCTGGACCTAGTGACTCACTTCTTACCAAGAAAATACAGCAAAATTGATGGGCTCTCACTTCCAAGATCAAGTAACAAAAATGCTCTGAATTCCACCTTGCTCACCTTTTCTTTCCTTCGCCTGCTCACTCTGTAGAATGTCAGCTGCTGTATTGTGAGCTGTCCTATGGAAAGAGTCACATGCCAGGGAACTGAGGAAGGCCTCTGGCCAGTAACCAGTGAGGAAAAGGAGCCTGCAGTCCAAAAGCTCCCAAGGAATCAAATCCTTCTAACAACTAAGTGAGCTAGAAGCTAGTCTCTCCTCAGCTAAGCCTTTAAATGAGACCACAACCCTGGCCAACACCTTGATTGTAGCTGTGTGAGAGCCCTTGAGATACAGGCACTTAAGCTACCTATTGATTCTGGATCCACAGAAATTATGAGACAATAAGTGTTTGTTGTCTTAAACTGCTAAGTTTTAAGATAATCTGTTATGTAACAATGGATAATACACACATTTAATAGGAAAATGACAACTTTGACCAAGATTAAGTCTAGGTCAGTAGGTATATCACAAGTGCAACCTTTATAGACTTAATAACAGAATTATGAAAACTCCATCTATGATAAAGGTAAGAATTTGGTTTAAATTAATCAGCAAATCTTCCCTCATATTTCTCACAGAAACCTGGGTTTGAGCACCAACTACGGACTAGGTACTTAATAACTGTGAGACATGGTCAAGCCATTTAACCTTTCTGGGACACAATCTTGGTATGTGGAAAATGCATCTAATAAGTATCCCTGTTTGTCACTATTGTCATGAGATTGACTCAGAGTCATGAAATTGAAACTTACTTTGGAAACTATAAAACCAGTCATAATGTAAGTAATAAGGAGACTGCTGCAGTCCCACTCATGGATTTTCTCCAGGCTAATATCATTTTAAATATTTGCAACTCCTCAAAATGTATTTCCCTTTTCAATGAGCCAAAAGATAATATTTCTTTAGTTCTTAAGTTTTGCTATGAAATATCTTAAGTTTTTGTGCCATTTTTGCCAAATCTAACGCTTTGGATCAATACCAATTCCATCTTTGGTCACTTCACATATATTAAGATTTAACCAAATAATTCCAAGGTTTTCTTTTCAATTTAAAATATATATATGTGTGTCTTTGGGTGAGATTCCTTAGAAACAGGGCCTGAGGTTAAAATTTTGGTTCAAGTGATTTACTGAGGGAGTGTTCTAAGGAGAAGGGGAGGAGATGAGAGGGAAAGAATGTTGACCAAGTGTGGGCTCAGTGGGAGGCTAGCTTCAGTAGATCCGGAAGTTCTGGAGCACAAATCACATCACAGCATTACATCTACCTTGAGGTAAAGAGGCTGGCATTTTGTCTGCTCCCCCCTACCTTGACCCCTATCCCTGTCAGTCACTGGCCAGAGGACAAGTCTCCAGGGAAGAAGGCAGCTATGAGGTCACCAGCCACACTCAAAGCAGCTTGGGCAGGAGGCAGGGGAAGCAACTACCAGCCACTGAAGGGTATCTAAGCAGGGTAACAATAGCATCTCCTACAGGGGATATATTTCTTGCCTTTTTTATGGTATTTTCTCATCATTTTTGCAAATAGGTCTTGTTATGCTAAATAGTGCTAGCATTTTATACCAGCTGTGTTAAATGAGACAGCAGAAAGAGCAACAGTGTGGAAAAAGAAAGACTTGTCTCTAATCAGAGTTGTACAGCTTAATTCAAGTCAGACAACAAATGAAAGGGGGTCACTGGGAGACTTTTTTGCTCCTAACACATAGCCATTAAGAAATATACGCCAGAAGTACCTAGGCAAAGCTGAGGCACTCAGGGCGCCTGGGGAGCAGCGGTTCCTCAACAAGCCCAATTGGGAGAAGGGTAGGGGAAGCAGTTTGGGAAGAGGAGAAGGTGAGTGTGACACAGCTGTCAACTCAGGTCCCAGAGAAAAGCAAAGGTAAGAGAAGTCCACGCCCATGCCCAAGAGAGAATGAGAAGGGAAGGGAAGAAAGGGGAAGAAAAGGTGATACTTATAACCCGAGAGGAAGGATGAATACCAGAATCTACCCAAACTATGTG
Organism: Rhinopithecus bieti; assembly: GCF_001698545.2. Lineage (NCBI taxonomy): Eukaryota > Metazoa > Chordata > Mammalia > Primates > Cercopithecidae > Rhinopithecus > Rhinopithecus bieti. The sequence continues at coordinate 906,344 of NW_016811928.1, forward strand.
CAATCATAGGCATGTCCTAACTCTATCTCCTGACAAAAAATGCCTCTGATTTTTCCCACCAAACTTTTCTCTGTTTCTCATATCTGACATGGCCCACTTTTTTCCTCATAAATTGTTTACATTTGAAAAAAGCTCAATCATGAAACAGAAGATGGTAAAACTTCTGTTTATTTGATGGTTATTACTAACACTTCAGCTGAAGCTCCTGAAACATTATTGCTCTTGGTTGTATTGAGGGAGGTGTTGGTATCTGTCAAAAATTATATTTGACTTTAGTTGCCCAGAAGAAATTCTGAAGCTTCCAAATGCACAGGAGGCTTTACAGAGGTGTTCAGTGGGGAAGCAGAATCTGGAGTTTATACCACACAGAACGCCCAGCCTTCCCTCCCCCAGTATGGATGGATGATCATTGCCAATCGTCATTTGTGTTTCTGACATTAATTTTGGCTTTTTTAGTATATATGAAAAAACATTGGAAATTCTCATGAATAAAACACTACAGTGGCAATACTATTTCAACCAGAATTCCGTCTCTTTCCATCATTCTCAAGCATAGATTACCACTTTTTAAACTATTCCAACTAGGAAATGTTTATGTTTGATAAAACTAAAATGTAAACATGGGTTTAAGGTGCTTGCCTAGCTTGCTTTCTATAACAAAATATCTGCTGGTTTTCAAAGTTATATTGAAACAGTATGTTAAATTCAGTTCTGACAGCATATAAAGATACTGGCTTTCCTAGACACATAAGCAAAGTCTTTTTTATGAGCTCATAAAGGCTAGACTTAAGGAATATTTAAGTAGTGGATAATTCATAGAACAATACGATATCTTTAGTCATTCAGCTAACATAGAGGGCAACCACATTTATTCTTCTTAGCTCTTCCTCTCATGTGTTATATTCTTAGGAGGTGAAAGGTATTTAGAAAAGACCTAAATACATTTTTTTATTATTATTGAACTATCAAAGATGTGCTCTCTTTGGGACTCCCTCCACTTCCTCATTCTGTGTATGTTAACCCACTTCAGAGACCATGGTGAAATGGACCCAAAACACCATCTTACTATTTGCATTATAAATGGAGACACAAAAGGATATTTTAAAACTTTTGGTTGATCTGGCATATCAAAGATTTCTTTCTAAGCTTACTTCAGTGAGTGCATTGAAGTAAACTGAAAGCAATAGCTTAAAAGTGGCTTTTAAAAGTCATAAAAAAAAAAAAAACAAAAAACGGCTATTTCCATGGAAATCTACTCCGACCCCCCCTTTCAGAATTACGTCTTTCTTACCCTCTTTACTTGCGGTACTCAACAAGGAGGAACTCTAGAGTTTTCTGAATTCAAGTGTTAAACCAGTTCTCACTGGAGTGCAATCCATTTTCCTTGCCTTGTCAAATTTGCACTCAAACTTCCAGCAAGCAGCCTGACTGTCTTCCCCCTCCCTCCTTGAGCTAATTACCAACACTGCAGCTTAGACGCTAACCAAGCACTTCACCATGTCTGCCATTTTCCTCTGCTTTATAAAGTTCGCAGGAAAATTACAAATCAATACAGTGCTTACCTGAGAGTTCATAGAAGTGAGGCTGATGAAATTTAAGCAAGTCGCCAGGTCTCAACAATCGATACAGCTTTTCTTATCTTCCCCTTTGACCTTCATAGGTCTGCCATTTTTATCTTCCGTTTTCAAGATGGAGGCCAGGGTCGTCCTAAGAATCATGGGAAACTTGAAATGGGCCACGGATGAATGGCATTTCAAAGCTATTAAATAACCACTGAACATGGGCTCCTGTGAAGTGAGCCTGGAAACAGGCTCAGGTTGCCACGTTATTAGCAGTGCCTGTGTAAGAACCAGGACACCTCCTTTTAGCATTAGCTGGGGGTAAAGAACTCTTCATGAAATCAGAGGATTAAAAAGTGTAGGCCAGATGCAGTGGCTCACGCCTGTAATCTCAACACTTTGGGAAGCCGAGGCCAGCAGATTACTTGGGGTCAGGAGTTTGAGACCAGCCTGGCCAACATGGTGAAAGTGTGTCTACTAAGCCAGGCGTGGTGGCAGGTGCCTGTAATCCCAGCTACTCAGGAGGCTGACACAGGAGAATTGCTTGAACCCAGGAGGCGGAGGTTACAGTGAGCCGAGAAGGCGCCACTGCACTCCAGCCTGGGCACCAGAGAGAGACTCCATCTCAAAAGAAAAAAGTGTAAAATGTTCACAGAATATGAGCTTTTATTATCAGAACCTGATGGGGAAGGCACTGTACTTTGGTCACTAAATTCTTAGAACTAATATACACACTACTACTACATTTGTCTAGACAATAAGGTTTCTCTAATATGAAAAAGTTATGCCCATATTTGACTATTTGGCATTTCAAAGTGTTGTTTTAACTATGTCCTCTTTGGAGACAATATCCTATCTGCCTCTCATTTTACAGTGCTTGAATATTTAAGCTAATTTTATATAATATCTGACATGTGTCAACCTACAAAAGTATCCTGAATTTTGCTTTTTTCATATTTTATCATAGTTTATACTTATCAAAAAATAGTTCATGTGGGAAAAAGTGTCTGTCTCTGTTTAATCAAATAGATGTTAATCGTGTTGATAGAGTCGTATTATATTCCTGTCATAATTATTTTTTTAAAACTTCTGGTCTTTCTTTGAAATGGCAAAACTTCATGAATGTAAAGAGTTGAGGATGTAGAACTCTGGTTATAATTTCACAAACTATTTCAGCATTACTCTTTGGAAATACATACAATCTCAACACCAAACTTTGAAACACCATCCCTCCACACACCCCAACCTCGAAAAATAAAAAGAAAGAAAGAAAAGAAAAATAGTAAAATCTCTTCACAGATTCAGTAAAATAATATTAGCACTAAATTTTGGATAACACTGATGGAGATGCTAACATTGACATTTAACAATGTGGAGCTTATTAGACCAGAGGTGCATTTCTCTCTCATTAAGTTAAGGAATATAGTATATAATTATTTTAGCTTTACAACAAAATTCATTTCTTTAGTGTGGTTAGACTTCTTGATTTGGGTTTGCAAAGTTACTCTCTATTCCTGAACTATAATGCAAAATTTGCTTTCTAGTTAAGCCTAGAATACTTAAAGTTATCTCTCAGATTGTTTTAGTATAATGTTTTAACAAATCTGACCTTTGGAAAGACATCCAAGTGTCACTAAATATCTCACCTAGCTAAACTGAGGCCATAATATGAATGTCACCTTTGAATTCTAAATGCATTTATTCATTGTCTATCAATTTGCCAACCTTTCCAAAGTGCAAGTTTATAAAAATCATAGAAATTGATATTTTCTTGGGGCTGCAGAAAGCCTCAAATTATATTTGTCAATGACTCATTCTAGAGGAGAACTTTAGTAATGTTCTATTATTGCCACATATTCCTGTGCTCGTGTTAGAAACACCTCAGTATCTTTCCCTTTCTGCCACCACCTCCTACCTACTTCCTCCCGAGTTATGAGACTCAAGGCCATGTTATAATGACCTCGGCTGTCATTTCATTAAGATTTTTCCAATATCACCACTAAGTCCTCCTGAAAACACACCTCCCTTAAATCGTCCATCTAAACCTCTCAGGGGAAGCCTGCCCAAAAGTAAAAAGAAAACAAACAGAAATCCCTAATAATGTAAAGAAAGCCAGCAGCTTTATATTGGAACAACCCTGTTCTGAGGTTAACCCCAGCTGGAATTTCTGCAAATTGTCCATTTACATGACCATTCACTGAGGTCATAAATGATGTCGAATACTGAATGCTTCCTGCCAGTTTTAAAAAATAATTATGACAGGAATATAATAAGAATCTATCAACACTATTAAGATCTATTTGGTTAAACAGTTTAATTGACTCTGCGAATTAAAGAAAAGGAAAAAAAAGAAGAAGAAAAATCCCTGTCACTATTAAAAGTAAATAACAAGAAGCAAAGTAAGCTATTGACCTGCCAGGGAAATGAAGTTTCCCAAGAATTATCTCTGTATTCGTTTTAGGATAAGAAATGTAAAATATAGAGTTACTACAAGTTAGCATTTTACTTAATCTCTTTACTGCCATGAGACTGAGGCACTGCCAAACACAAAAACATGTTTTAGAAAGAATTGAAAATATTTATTTTTCTTTTGAGAAGGAAAACTTCTTAATCAGACTTCTTAATCAGTATAATTTAAGAGTTTATTGGGCATAACTTATTAAGATTCCATATAAATCAGAAGTCAAAATGTCACTTAGAAATCTTTGTATTTAAACGAACTTGTTCAGCGAATACAGAGGTTCTAGAAAATGTCGGTCTGTGAAATTTTATTCATATAAACATGATGGAAGAAAAAAAAATTAGAAAAAGATTCACTCCTCCCCATCCTTTCACCCAGGGGAAAAAACCTATGTTATGAATAGAGACATTTAGTGAGATGGGTATTAACAGACAAGTGCTAAACCCTATGAAATATAACAAGGAGAGTCTGATTCTAATGATAAACATGTTATTGTTCATTTCTAACTGTCTGAAATAATCCTGGATTTTACTTAAATTCTGCCAAAAGCTTACTTAAATTATGTACCAAAAATTTCACAAAGCAGCAAAATCTAAAACAGTCCATCTTGCAAGAATGAACGGCTGCTTTTAGTGTGCCTGATAAAATGATATCCCCTCCCCTCTTCAGGTACAAACACACCAGAGCAGGTTTTCCTGTTATTCTGATGCATGCCTTTTTTCCCATATTAACAATAAAAGTTTGGTATGCTATCTGCCTGCAGAAGTTCCTTCCTGAGCACAAGTGTGTCTTATCTGTTGAGAAATTCTGACACCAGGTAGACCGTTGTTTATGTGAAAAGGCATCTTTCTTAGGCAAATAATGAGTGTTTTAAGAACCTCGATAAATGAGCAAGTTCTCTGTGCAAATATACAAAACACCCCACTAACAGCAAATGGCTTTTTCTTGGACAGACTACTATGCATTCCTAAGACGCCCATTTCTGCATGTAACCTTGTCACGTGGCCGTGTTTCCAAAGCTCCCCAGCAATCATCCAGGCCCATCTAACCTCTATATGGTTTGCACCTGCTCAGTTTCCACAATCTACTCAAGGAAATCCAAAAGACTAATTGCTGTTCCCTAAACATTTCTTGCTTTCTCCCACTTTTCACCAAGGGCAGTACTAGGAAAATAAGACTAAGAATAATACAGTCTAGGCCATTCACCTTTGCTCTTTCAAACCTGCCTCTCAACCAGGGCTGAAAGCCAGCCTGTTCTGCCTACCTGCCCCCAAACCAGCTTGCTGGGCCATACTAACTCACCACCACTCTGTTCCTGCCCCTATACAGGAGTCAACCAGATAACTCATTTAGGTTCATGTGTTAACACATTACTGGTCTACACTTCCCGGTAACTTGTCCAAATTTAAATTTACAAATAAACAGGTAAAATTTCAATCACCCATTTATTCTTTTCTTTCTTTCTTTCTTTCTTTCTTTCTTTCTTTCTTTCTTTCTTTCTTTCTTTCTTTTTTCTTTCTTTCTTTCTGAGACAGGGTCTCCTTCTGTGCCCAGGCTGTAGTACAGTGGCACAATCATAGCTGCAGCCTTCAACTCCTGTGCTCAAGTGATCCTTCTGCCTCAGCCTCCCAAGTAGCTGGGACTACAGGCACGAGCCACAATGCCTAGCTGATTTTTTTTTTTATTTTTAGTAGAGATGGGGTCCTGCTATGTTGCCCAGGCTGCTCTCAAACTCCTGAGCTCAAGCACTCCTCCTGCCTCTGTCTCCCAAAGTGCTGGAATTATAGGCAAGAGCCACTGTACCCTGCTACACATTTATTGTATTTATTATTTCTTAAGCATACATATGTGCTGGCCACTGTGCTGAGGTTACAGAGAAGATTAAGAGAGTCTCTACCCTTGTGGTGCTTGGAGCCCAGAGAAGTCAGTGGATATGAACAGTATGATGAATGCTGTGATGGGAACGTGTGCAGGATACAATGGGAAAACGTCACTGAGGCCCTACCCCAATGGTGGAGTAAAGGAAGGGGCTGAGAAAGACTCTCTAAAGCCCTGACTCCTGGCATGGTGTAAAATAAATGGGAGTAAGCAGGTGAAGAAGGCAAACAAGGACATTCCCGAGGAAGGATAAGCCTGGGCAAGATTCCGGAGGTGGAACATGGAACGGTGTACAGCAGGAACAAGCTACGCTTCTGGTTCTGGCTTTAGGACTTCTAGCCCATGGAAGAGATATTTTTAGTCAAGTGAGTATTGTCAGGGTATTTAGTCAACCCTCCTAAAGCAACAACTTCCTTTTTTTGAGAAGGAGACCAACCCTAACTTCAGGATTTCCCTTCCACTCACAAAGACTCCTCCAAAGTAGGTTTTTCCTCCGCTTTTGAATCCAGTGTACCTAGACACCCTTCCCTAACGTAAGCAAGTCCATCCATCCCATCAGATTTAATTGCGTCATGTAATTATTTGTACTTATTTTTATATATAGTTCTCAATTATTACCTTGTCTCCCCCATAACACCTTGGGACAAGACTCTTGAATACTGTTTCTTTCTCTTCCACCTTTCAGAACATTTTAGAGCTCTGTAAATATTGATAATTTGCCATGTGACATTCTGTCTTCATAAACAGAAGTACACAAATATTTTTCATAATTGTTTCTCCAAAAGTACTTTCAAGATAGAGATAATAGCAACGTAATTCACCACCGGAGTTAAGTGTCCAAAGTTGTTAGATACAAAAGAACAATAAAATTGGAGACCTTTGAATGCCTATAATGGGTAGTTCTGTACTCACTATCTCACTTAATCTTCACAACTATGTCAGATGGCATCAGTAGTATGGCCCCTATGTTATAGATGAGAAAACTGAGTCTCAGAGAGATTCATTTGCACTTCCCAGGAAAGTTAAGGAAAGCTTCCCTGCAGAAGACCCACGAGAGCCCAAAGTGTCTAGGCTTTAGCCATGAGAAGAAAGGGAAAGACTCTCTGAGGTACCAGGCAGGGCCAGAGCTCAAACCTATATTCATCTGACTCGAAAGTTTCCAGACTAAATATTTTAAGTCCATGCATTCAAAAAAAATACAATTTAAAACACATACAACTATCATTGGTCATTTTTGAAGAAGGCTACAAAATAAGCTGAAAGTGGAAATAAAGGGTTAAATCCAGTATTTATCCTGGGTTTTATATACAGATAATATAATGAACATATATTTCCTCAGTGTGATCAAACAGGAAAAGTTTCTCCTAGAAATATTACAACTACTAGGTTAAAAGGAATTATATTCATAGAATTAATACACTGTATTGCAGCCTCTAATGAATTAAGGGATCTGGACAATGATCAATAATGACTACTGATACCGCAAAAAAAGAGACAATCAAGCATTGTTTGCCTCCTAATAGAATACATGACACATATATGAAATATATTTGCCAAAACAAAAAAACCTCACCGAATCTAATCATACATTTAGATATCAATTTACAGGAAATAGAAAAGACTGAGGAACATATGAAAAGATAACACAGAAATGTAATCATGAAAATCAGAAAATTCACCAGAAAAAAAATGGCCTGGTTTCTTCACCAAATAGTTGAAAGCGAGTAAGCAAGCAAGCAAGCAAGAAAGGTGGAAGTAAACCTATAGAGTAAAAGAGACTTAAGACACATGTTCACCAATAGCTTTCTATGGACCTTATTAGGATCTAGATTCAGACAAATTGTTAAAAAATATGTGTATGAGGCAATTGGAGAAATCTAAACATTGACTTGTTAATGAATACAATTAAAATTTTTTTGTTAATTTTTAAGTGTGTTAACATTATTGCATTTGCCTTTTAAATTAAAAAGGCCCTTAATTTTAGAGATAAATTTAGAAATATTTACAGATGAAATTGAACAAGACTTGTCTCAAAAGAATTTTGTTAAAACAAGATTAAATGAAGATACAGATTAGACTAGATTGGCCATGAATTGATGGTTGACTCTTGATAGGAGTGTAGAGATCCATTATACACTTCACTCTATTTTGGTATATTTTTTAAAAATATATACATATTTCAATAATAAATTTGACATAATTTATTACTAATATAATAGCAGTAAGTCTTTTAAACCACTTCCTTTCCCTGGCTCCTCTCGGCCTCCTCAGCTGTGGACTCTTGACCCTTTGTTAAGCCTAGCATTCTCTTTTAAAGGCTCAATAGGAAAACAACCACCCGACGATATCCTTCACCAGGAAAAAGGGATCATCTGAGCTCTGGGGCTGCCCTTGCTTTGAGTATCATCCCCTCTCTTTCTGGACAAGGTAGTTCCTAACCAAAATGTAGTTTGGCTGACTCTGAAATATGCTAGCAGAAGGCATATATTTCAATTCTGCCCTTAGACAGCCTAAAAAGTGCACACCCTGCAAAACGATTAAGATCACTCCCTGTCACACCCCTTCCTCATTTTTCAACTTCACTTTTTATCATCCTGCATTTTGACATCAGGGACATTTACAACGATCAGCAAGGGCACAGACATTCTCCATGGTAACTGTAAGTTTACTTGTTTATTTAGAAAAGTCCAGAGTCAATGGCATGCAAACTCAAACAGGGCCTTGGAGAACACTAAGTTCAGCTCCCTTACTTGGCAGGGGTGGTAAGTTAGGCTCCTAAAGGTAAGGGGCTTGTCCAAAACACATACGAAAAGGAAGTGCCTGATCTGGACACTCTAAAATCACAAACACAGCTTTCCTCTCCAATCTCTATATTCAAGAACAGAGGAGGACTCAGAACTATAATTGTATGACTCACATCAGTCAGTGTCTCTGAATATACAATCCTAAGCAATGTAGTTAAGCCTCCTAAGTCCACCTCCTCTCCTCTACCTGGGGAGATCAGTATTAATAATGAGCTGAGGTAGAAGAGCTTAGAGGCTTGAAGGGGCCACAAAGGGATTTGCAGTGCAGGGAGGACCACATTTCCAAACTTTCTCCTCTCCTAGAAGATGCCTGGTGTGCTTCGAGCCTACAATGTCGATCGCTTCTTTTCCTTTGACCTTCTCTTAGTTCTTGCATAGTTTTCTTAACTTTATTCATGGTTTTAAAAAGTCTCAGGGTGTAGGGGGGATTACTAACTCATATTTAAACCCTCTCTTCCTCCAACTTGACTAAACAGATACAAAGATGAATAAAATTACCATCCTTAATTAGTGCCTTTGCCTCAGTCATTCCTAAGCTGAAGCCATTGGCTTAGTGACCACTAAAAATAATGTTTAAACAAAGTCTTCTGTGTTAATTTCCCATAAATGTATTTTAAAATGCTCCCATCCCATTCTATAAGTGTTATGATTTTCAAAGAAAGCCACATCCAAGAACAATAAGTCAGTTGCCCAAGGTCTCAAAGGTGTTGGAAACATAACCAAGACCTAGCCCAGGGTCTAGCTGACCCCAAAGCCCATGCCTTCCAAGCAGCACAAGAGAGAAAGGCACCATCTAGGTGTCTTTCTTAGCTCTGAGCGAATAAGTTTTCCCAGGAAGGGACCAGCAGGACCTGAAGGTTGTTCTTTCAGTCCCTTTCAGGATTCCCCAGTGAAAAGGTCAAAATATGTTCTGTGCTTTTCAGAGACAGTGTTGTAAAATGGCTCTGGGAGAACAGCCTCGGAGTGAACCTGACATTGGGTGTGTGTAAGCGGTTCATGACTCTGCGGTTGAGTGTACATGAGTCACCCAGAACACCGCGAGGCTCCAACATAAACCATGTCCTCAGACCTCACTCTCAGCCCCTGCCACAAGCTTATTCACACATGATGTGCTAGCCTGGCACCCAAAACCCCCAAATCATCCATGAGTCACAGCTCATTACGTGGAACACTGCAGGCTTGCTATCCTGATGTTGGGCCATGATTTGCTTAATTGAACCAAGAAAAGGAGCGTGGGAAGTGAGGAAGCCAAGCTGTTACCTATGCGTTAAAGAATATGAAGCAGGACCAAAGGCACCAAGAAGAAAACATTCCAAGTTTAAGTCTCTCTCAAGGAGGTCAAGAGCTTCAGACCCACACTGCTGAGTTTTAAGCCCAGCTCTGCCCCTTAGCATCCGTATGATCTGGAGCATGTGATTTCTGCCTCAGCTTCCTCATCAGTGAAATGCAAGTAAAAGAGCGTCTACCATATAGGGCTTACCCCTGTTAAAACAGTAACACCTAAAATGTGTATATAAATAAATGCAGGTTGAGTATCCCTTATCCAAAATGCGTAGAACCAGAAGAGTTTCAGATTTTGGACCTTTTTTTTTTTTTTTCCTTTATTTGCATTATGCTGGTTCAGCATCCCTAATCCAAAAATTGAAAATCCGAAATGTTTCAATAAGCATTTCCGTCCAGTGTCCTATCAGTGCTCAAAAGTTTCAGACTCTGGAGCATTTCAGATTTCAGACATTCAAATTAGGGATACTCAATTGTACTACTATTAGTATGCCATCAGAATACTTTTACTTAAAACCTTCTGTGTCATTGGTATATAAACCATGAAGTTGAACTCCTCAACTCATTGCAACAAAGATGATCATGGAACTGTAATTGGAGAGCTTTGTCTATAACAAGCTTGCTCAATGATTGCTATCTGGAGATGGAAAACAAAATAAGCGAGAAACTGGTAAACAATATAAACTTTAATATTATCTTCAGGGAGTTTAAAATTATAATCTTTAATAAGTGATATTTTCATATCATTCTAACTTAGAACTATGTCTAGGTATCTTTTCTTTAACATTTAGGTGCATGAGCTTATTTATCTTCCTGCTAAAGTTCAAAATCTAATTTCTAACACAGGTTACTTGCTATAATAAACTCTACAAGCTTTAAAATGACAGGTTGAAAGATACAATTTTTTAGAGTTATAAATTAATAGCTATATATGTCAAAGACTTTGAAAGGGCCAACTTTTTCATATTTATAGATATATTATTGAAATGATAAAAAATGAACTGTGGAAAGAGGAAAGAACTGAGAACCACATATAATGAATCAAACATACTTAACAAGACATGTACAGACACTTTGGTGTGCATCTCTTTTATTACGTTACATTAATCAAATACTGCTAAAGACATCCATCTGAGCAAAGTATCATGATGATATTCTATGAAAACATTCTTTTGAAAAGAGTCGGTCCTGACAGCCATATCAACTATATTGTTTTAAATGATTGTCAGAACCACACTTCTCAGAAATTAACACAATTTATGTATGTGCCTCTTGAATTCTCTCAGCCCCACTGAGGCTAGCTTTTTAAAAGAAAATAATTTAATTGGAGAAAATGCACAAAATCTGACTAAGGAGTCACGATACTCTGGGTGCAAATAATTTAAAAAATATATTTTAGAAGCTTAATATCAATTCATCTAGTTTTAAAGTTTTCACATATTATAATAGGGAATTCTGCTTATTTCACAAAATAATTATCAGACCTTAAGAGGATTTTTCCTAACATCACATAAACCTGATGGCTTTACATAGTGATGATGAGCTATTGTTTGATTTTCATCCTGATAAACTACATAAGAATTGCAATTTTTATGTGCAACTGTTCATAATGTGTGTTTGGATTTCCCTGTTTAAATTCTATTAGAGTCCTACTTTATGAAAAATCTATCACTTAATATTCTATTTAATACTGAGATGAACATACATAAAGGCAAACAGATGAAGAAGATGAGTAATATCTCAGGATCTGTAGCCATCAGACTATGAGCAAATCATAATATATTATTATAAACCCCTTCTGTTACAGTCAGATATTTCAAAAAAATAACAATAATGTATTAAAAACGGAACTTCTCTTGTCTTTAAATAGCACAAGTAATTCAACTGATAAATCTAGATAATACTTCTAGGTCTCTATACCTATGGTTTGGTTTTACCTTTTCTAAATTAAACTAGATCTTCAAATTATTTAGGTGCCACATTCATTTTACCCTGAGAAAGATATGTCAAAGAACTTTATGGCTAGAAGTTTGTCTTAATTAGCATGCAACTGAACAATCGAAGTCTAAAAACTGAAAGCCAGCAGCTGAATATAAGACTGATTTTAATATCCTTATTTTTAGAGAGAATTTATTGTACAAAATTGATGGCAGGTAGAAAGAGGATAAAGCTGTCCATACGCTGTTTAATCACCTATACATAAAATTTATTTGGAAAGAAGGACAAATGGGGCCAGTTGCACCTTTGCCTTCACATAGATTCAATTTTCTATGTCGGTTTTAGAGAACAGTTTTTAGTTTTTCTACTACCTGCCTTCTGTGGTGGGGAGGGGTTGGGGTGAGCCGACTAAGAAATAAACAAATAATAATAATTTTGCACCGGGCATGGTGGCTCACACCTGTAATCCCAGCACTTTGGGAGGCTGAGGTGGGCAGATTACCTGAGGTCAGAAGTTCGAGACCAGCCTGGCCAACATGGCAAAACCCCGTCTCTACTAAAAATATAAAAATTAGCCGGGCATGGTGGCGAGCGCCTATAATCCCAGCTACTCAGGAGGCTGAGAAAGGAGAATCGCTTGAACCTGGGAGGTGGAGGTTGCAATGAGCCAAGATCACACCATTGCACTCCAGCCTGGATGACAAGAGTGAAACTGTGTCTCAAAAAAAGAAAAAAAAAAAAAACTTTTCAGTTTGATGTAATGTAACTAGAAACTGCTCCTCTAAAATTACTGTAATTGCATAGAAAGAAAATCTAAAGTACAGCCATAATTATTTTTTAGAATGCGTTGAGGCCACCTTAGAAATTTGGCCCTCTTACCGGAAGACATCTATTCCTATTGTTTCAGAATGACCAGCCTCACTTATTGCTGCCACTCCCATACAAACCTAAGAAATTTCCTTTATGCATGACTAACCCCTACTAACCTTCATCTGCTAGATGATTTCTTATCTGTATGTGAAAAAATAATAACCTAGTTATTTAAAAAATTACTCTCATCACGTTGTCCAACAGACCAAGCCCAAAAATCAGATGATGGCAAAGTTTTCCCTTCAGATTTTACATTGAGGAGCTAGATTTATTTTTCTCAATTTAACTTTAGAACATTTTTTTAAAAACTTATCATATAGTTGTGTTAGTGTTCCAGATGTCAAAATATGATTTTATTTGATGCTATTTAAACTGAAAATGAGCTTTACAAAGAAGGCTCACTAACTTTTTAAATAATTCTGGAAAAGCATAGGAGGGTTTGAATACACATAAACATAAAATGTATTTATGGTTTGGATTTTAACCAATGTAAAGTATGTATCTGAGTATTGAGTCCCATGACTGCAATCTATTCTTCTATGTTATATGGAAGATGAATAAAAGAAATAACTTAAGCATTTTTCTCTAATCCTGGCCACAGACCTACAAAATGGGTACATTGCTCTTATTTTACCAGTGAGGAAATGGAGGTTTAGTTGGATGGAGTGTCTTGCCCAAAGTCACAGTGGTAGTAAGTAGGCAGAACCCAAATTGAATGAAACCCAGGTTCCTAAACTGTGTTCCTTGGAGCCTATGGGACTGCTAACCTAAGAGAAGCCCAGGTCAGTTGATTCCCCTTAACAATGACTTGTTAAACTCAGTCAGTCCCTGTCCAGAGAGGTTCTTCTTTAAAAGTAGGTTTTGAAAGGACCCCACAGCATTGGCCCAAGAAAGCCCTCAGTATTTAGGGAAAACTCAAAGCCAAGCAGACATTATGGAGGACAATTTCCTAAGAGATCTTTTTCCAAGCTTTTGGACATAGCAATCTCAAGAAGCATAAAGGCACAGTAACACTTGTTGCGTGGATAAGTCTTCCTCTGTTTTGTTTGTTTTTTTTTTTTTTGTTTATGTTTTGTTTTTTCTTTACTGATCTAAAGAGATTACAAAAAGAAAAGGTGATAAAAAATAAAACAATACAATTTAAAAGAGAGATTGTCATCCTCTAGCAGACTGTAGCCTGAAATCAAGCCACTGGTTTTGTTTCACCTACACTAAGATTTAATGTTTTTTAAATCAGTTTTCAATGCTAATCAGAATATTTTTACACAAAATTCCAGATTTATAGTTCCTTTTAAGAATTTAGGAAATCTGGCCACCCTGTACCTATATTCTAGCAAATGCCTGGAGCAGAATAGATGTCGTTCAAGTTTAGAAAGGCCACATACCGTCCAGCTGGCCACTACTTCCACCCTCCCTACCCACCTCCCATACAGATGCTCCTTGACTTACAAAAGAGCTATGGCCTGAAAAAACACATAAATTGAGAATATCACAAGTCAAAAAAATGTATTCAATACACCTAACCTACCAAACATCATAGCTTAGCCTAGCCTATTAAACATATCCAGAACAGGCTTACATTAGCCTACAGTTGGGCAAAATCATCTAACGCAAAGCCTATTTTATAGCAAGGTGTTGAATGTCTCATGTGATTTATCAAATACTGTACTGAAAGTGAAAACAGTTGCCTGGGTAACTGTCAAGTATTAGTTATTTACCCTAGTGATCGCATGGCTGACTGACAGAGAGTTGGGACTCATGGCCACCGCCTAGCATCTCAAGGTATTGTCGCACTGCCTATCACTAGCCTCCGAAAAGATCAAATTCCAAACCCCGAAGTATGCCTTCTACAGAATGTGGATCGCCTTTGTACCACTGTAAAGTTGAAACATCTTAAGTCAAACCATAGTAAGTCAGGGACCATCTGTATGTTCAATGTTACTTGGCCCCTATATGTCTTTTTGTGTGTGAGCATTACTCTAAAACATTTGTGGGGATCTTTAGAGATGTGGTCCAGCCTCAATTTTGCATAGGCTTTTTGCCCAATTTTTCTTGCTTCAACACCAACAGCTTTGCATGAAGTTGGGGCATGCTCATGAAAGAGAAAGAAGTAGGTCGTAACAGGGAAGTAAAATCTGGCTTTAAGCTTTTCGTGGGTTTTTTTTTTTTTTAAATAAGCTGAACTGTGATTGCTCTCTCAATCCCAATTTCCTAGTGCAGAGGCTGACTCTAAGGAGGTTGGTTTGATTCCAAAACAACGCAGAATTTCTCAACAGGCACCATCTTTCCCAGTAGGAGCAGCAGGCAGGTAAAGCAACCTGCCAATTCTCAATGCTTCTTTGGAGCCGCTCTGGAAAGACCTGAAAGTGAAATGAGAACTAAGTGGGGAGACATTCTGTTGAGAGATTCCTGGGTTGTGTCCCTGCCCTTTTCTCTGCTTGCATCTTTATAGCCCCTGCCCCTCATGACTTTCCTCCTCATCCAGAGTTTGGAAACACAGCAAACATTCAGAAACAATTGGCAGGTGCTTTGAAGTCATTACCTGCCTGCCATGCTAATTGCAAGTCATTACCTGCCAGCAGCACACAGTTTTGTACAGTTTGTGAGACACAGGGAGGCTCTACTTAACTGGAAGGATCATTTTTCTCACACTAAAGAATGCCAGCTTTGGCAGCTCTGTGCCCACCAGTGTGACGTAACATGTAGCTGGTACTCCCTCTGTCAAAATTATTCTTGAGGATGTGCACACATGCATCTTGCATGGGAAAGGCCAGAGGAATATCCACAGTTTTCTGCCATTCCATCATCACCTCAAATTTCATATTGCTATGTATTAAGGGGGGGAAAACCCACAAGTTCCATTTTGCAGATTTTCCTGCTATAACAATTATTTGAAAGCGTACTAAACACAGTGAAGCAACTCGATCACATTAAATGTGCATTTTATAAAAAACATGATTTTAGGTTGCCATATATTATTATCTATCAATAAGATAAAGTTCCATTACGATCTTAATTTCCACTTGCAGAATGGGTATTACTAATGTCTGTAAATTATGCATGTCTCTGTTATATGGAAGTCCATCAAAAATGGTCATTTCTGATCCATATTTTATATAAATTGTGACACAATGGATAATTAAAAATTTTAATGCTTTCCAGTTACTTTTTAAATTATAAAGAGCCCAGTTCTGCTGCTTTCACTTTAAGTTTAATTTTATTTTATTGTTATTCAATCTCAGCATAAGAAACACAGAAATTTACCAGGTTTTAATTGACATAGTTAAAATCCCATTATTGTACTCTTCCGTGTCTTGGCAATGAACGCAAGACATACCAGGTATGTCTTGCATTGTATGTTGCCTGAACTTTGAGGATAATTTACAGAATTTTCCAAAATGACACTTCCTTTTTATTCAGCAGCTTGAACATAAAGACAGAACACTCTTCTGACTGCAAATATAGCAATTATACCAAGTTATGCTTTGACATTGTTACCACAGGCAAGTGGCCAAAGAGCATCCGCAGTCAAAATATCTAAGCAAGTTAACAAGCTCCCTTTACTCTCTACAGAGAGGGAGAAGAAAGGGAATCCAACCCCTGAGAAATGTTAAAATGAAGGAGAAAAAAGGCTGTTGGTGTTTGTTAAAGAAAACGGTGTCAGTGTCTTGGGCTGATCAAGGTGTAGAATCTGGGGCCCTGACAGACACCCAGGCCTACATTTGACAGGAAGCCTTTTTCCAGTTCAGATCTGCTTGATGATCTCAACTAATGAATGACTCCGGTCTGCAAACCCTTGGTGTTGGAACTACACCTTGCTTTAAGGTTTGGTCAAACTGGTTTGGCCTCCCTGTCACCTCTCCTCTCTCCCTTCCCTTGCAAGACTACATTTTTCCTTCTCTTTTTTTCAGCCCCATTTTACAAAATATCACCACGTTTACCACACAAAAGACATCGAAACTAATTAAGTAAACTCCAAAGAACTATTACAAATCATTTTGCTTCAGCCAGAGATATCAGATTTAATTAGGTGATCGGTGTTGATGGGGTACAAAAACAAAAGCTATCTCCTCTTTGAAAAGGTTCAGGCCCTATAGAGACCCAGTCTTCCCACTATGACACAAATAATAATTGAGCATTTCTTAAAAAAAAAAAAAAAAAAAAAAAAA